>NC_056528.1:40350016-40371065 GCF_019175285.1 Sceloporus undulatus | reverse complement strand
CAGTCCCATATTAGTATAAAAAGAGATGCCCCAAATCCCATATTTTTTGAGCATTTTGCGTGGCCTACACAGCTCAGAGAGAAGTTAAAAAGAGCAGGAGTACAGTTCTTTCCTTCCTTTCTATGCATTTCCTTCTGCCCTCACAAACCTCCAAGCATTTGGTATGCAGTAAAATTACATACTATAAAGCAGTCATGTCACTGGGGTTGATGGTAATTCATAGTGTCACTCCCTCGCCACTGACCTCCTCCCATACCACACCATACAAAATCCTTAGTATTTTTTTTACTAATATTACTCATAAATTGTAATTCCTGTATATCACTGAATGCAGTGGGAATAGTTGTGACATAAAGAATTATCAAAACTAAAATTATATCTTTAAATTACAGCTGAAATGTATTTATGTGTATAGTGTTTCATGGGGTTAAAGTGAAATTTTGGTAAGATGTGATGTTTTTAAAGAAAATGTAGAAATAATAAAATTATTATTTTTTTAAAAAAATACATTTTTTATTGTTTTTAAAAATCCTGGGGCTTCTCCTTTGTGTTCCCACTGAGCCTCAGGGTGTCATTTGTTGTGGCTCTCACCCCTTGCACCCCCTAGTATTGCCCCTGGCATAAACATATGAGGGAGAGAGGACTCCTTTTCTGTCATGGCTAGGTCCTGCTTTTTCTTCTTTCTCTTTGTGAGATGTTACTAGGCTTTGGGGGAGGGGGTCCCATATCATTTGAGATCACACAGAGCCTAAAGATCCTGTGTGAGGCTCTCCTTTCTCAATAGCTGAGGTGGGCTTTTTAGAGGTGTGCTTCCTATCTTGTGCTCACTAGCTGGCAGGAAGGGTTGGTTTGGAGACAATGAGTGACTGTAATACAAACCACATGCTCAGGCATATTATATTTACTCCTCTTAAGATAACTTTTCAAGTTCTGCCGAGCTACTGGAAAATAAGATTCCCCCTCCCCCTGAAAGTTTGAGATTTATTTCCCTGAAAGTTTGGGGAAACCCTTCTACAAAGCATTTCAGAATTCAATGAGTGGAATCCTAGAGAAACATTCCAAGACCTCATCTTGATGTTTCCATTAAAAATAAAAATAGAAAAACATTTGGAAAAATCTGTATCTCTTACACCATTCCAACTTCATCTCCACTTCTTTGGCCATGATTCTGATGCCATTTTTAACCCCCTCCATCATGTTTCCAAATTGGCTTCAAGTGGTTTAGAAGGATGTTACAGAACAGATTTAGATGTTTGCCTGCAAATACTGCTATCATACTTATCACTAACTGATATATAAAGACATTTGCACGTGAGAAGCATGGAGCAGCAGTGGTGGATGCTTGTTCCTTCCTTGCCCTCAACTTAGACACTTGCCTCTTTCCTAACTCTGAAATCAAATGTGAAAATGTGAAAAGCATTTGTTCCCTTTAAAGCATCTCTCCACTCACACATACTTTCCATGTCAGCTAGAAAGACATGAATAGAGATCCTGTATCTGCCACCAAATCTATTTTTTCATAATATATCAAACATATTTTCATGAAAACTATAATAAGCTATTTTATGCTAATGACTTTTTAAGCAACGAAAGGCTTAAATCCAGTTGTTAGTCCCAACCAGAATAGACCCATTGAATCAATGAAATTTATGCAAGTGTTGACTTAATTTCTAGTCATTCAACTACAGATTAGGCCTACTATATATTTGTTTTTGTTGTGTGTGTTTAAGTCATTTAGGCCCAGTACAGACGGCTGGTTTGTGGGGCCTGGGGCCAATTCTAGGGTTTCGGAACGCGCAGCATCCGCACGCTCCGGAACGCTAGCATGTGATGATGGCACCATCTTTATGCATCGCCATCCACATGGCGCATGTGTCAATGATGTCACACACACGCTGTGTCCAAACAGTGTGGCACATGCATGACATCACCACAACACGAGGGGTGCAAATGGTGCCTTGGTGCCGGCGTGGGAAGGAGCTCTATTTCGGAGCTCCTTTTGGGGTTGAATCATTGTCACAACCATGAGATTGCCATGGCAATGATCTGGAGGAGAAAGGGGCGCCCTTAGCCTGCCCCTTTCTTCTAATCTGTACTGGGCCTCTGACACTTGCCTCTTTCCTGGCTCTGAATGACATGGTGACCCTAAGGCGAGATATTGGGTTTTCTTGGCAAATTTCTTCACAGGGGGTTTGTCACTGCTATCCTCGGAGGCTGAGAGAGTGTGACTTACCCAAGGTCACCCAGTGGGTTTACATGACTGAGCCAGGATTTGAACCTTAGTCTCCAGAGTCATAGTCCAATGTTCAAACCACTATAACATGCTGGCTCTCTACAATATGTTTACCTTTGCTAAATGGCAATGTCTTGATGTTTCCCTCTTGATCAATACTAGTCCCTTTACTATTTCATTTCTCTCTGTAGGACTAATATCACTATAGTCTTCCTGATCCTACAAAATGAGGTTCTCATTATTCCCTTGGTGGTTTTGTTTCTCTCTGTTCTTCTCAGGTCTTGATTTTAATTTAATTATTCATTTGTTTTCTGTAAGCCTTCAGAAAAATCCCGTATATCATTTACAGATGAAAAGCATATGCAGCATCCATTAGGAGCCCAAGATAAAAGAACACTGGCTCCAGTGAAATTGAATAAAGCAAAATAAAATTATTTTTGAAGAGGACATGTTCTCCAGTATACAGCGCCTCTTGCTGATTCCCACTTTCTTGCATGTCTTTTTTGGTCATTGGAAACTCTCATGATCTTTGCAGCACTTTAATTTAAAAGCTAGACATTTTATTGGGTGCCGCCAAACAAGCAATCTGTTAATTATCCTATAGAGATTAAAAGATGTTTGCAATCCAGAATTCAATTAAAATGAGAATGATCGGTTAATATGTTCAGAGCTATTTGTACAGGCAACCAAAATTATAATTATGTGTAGCTAACAAAGTATTGTTTAATCTTCTATATCTGTGTTTCCCAATGACTGTCAGTGTTTTCACCCATCTCCCTCCAAACTCAGTTTTTATTGCAATCCTAGCTACAATCAAAAGCAACTTCAGAAACCTTCTTATTTTGTGACAATTTTTGCTGGGGTAGATTTTTTTTGTAGTTTCAGGCAAATGTTTAGTCATCTGGATATTTTAAAGCAAGCTTAATTATGGAAATTTGAAGTAGATGACAGTTCTGCTTATGAAAGGAAAGTAATATTCATTCCAGTACTTAATTGGAATATTGGTAGCTTGGAATTGCCCACCTGCCCAGTTTTATGTAAGAAGTAGTTGTCTAAATTAAAGCAACAATATTTTATGCAACATTTCCAGTGTCTTCTATGTTGAAATTGATTGACTGATTGATTTGGGAGGTTTATATTCCACGTTTTGTTCAGGAAGAAAAATATAACAGAAAAAGAAATTATATTGTAGCTAACAGGTTGTAAACAACAGCTCCAAATGCATATGATTTGACAGTAGTTAAAGCTGAGATTAAATATCTCCCACCATTTTGACATATCCATAGTGGAAAAGACATTCTGGTAATTTGTAAGGAGCAAAAAAAAAAAAAAAAAAGTGAGTAAATGAGAAGAGTTGAAACTTGCAGGTCGCCATAGAGTTCTTCTTCAAGCTCTTCCACTGGACCTTGGAAAAGACACTATGGCTGCATCTGCACTGCAGAAATAATCCGGTTTGACACCACTTTAACTGCCATGGCTCAATGGTATGGAATTCTGGAAAGTGGAGTTTGTTGTGGCAAAGCTTTGGTGCTGCAACAAACTACACTTCCCAGAATTCCATAGCATTAAGACATGGCAGTTAAAGTGATGTCCAACTGGATTATTTCTGCAGTGCAGATGCATCCATGTGATCACATAATGTCAATCCCAGATGGCTTCCTAAAGAGAAGGGGGAAATCAGCCTCCAGATGGTGACAGAAGGGAAGAAGTTCTCTTGCCTCCACCTCAAAATTATAAGCAATGAAAAAACTAAGTAATTTCCCTTGATCTTTTCAAACACTCATTCGTGCCAACTTGAAACTGAAGGTTCTCAGATGAAAACTTTTTGCTTGTCACTAGAACAACAACCAGCTTTTAAAAAACCATCAGAACTGACAAAATAACCACACGAAACACTGAAAAAACTCAGTATCAAAAAGTTCTAGGCAGATTTTTTAAAAAGTGTTTTCCTGCTGCCAGAAAGACATTGGAGTCATTGCTAGGTAAACCTCCTGGTGCCAATTCCTTTTAATATATGTATGTGTTAAAGCTGGATAATCAGGCATTTCTATGGGAGAATTTCTACTGTCATAAGTACAATACTATGAATAGGTTTCTTCTAAGGAAAAAACAGCATCCAAATCCAGAGCACTTTGAGTTAGTTCATCAGCTGCTAACCTTTCTTGCCTGTTCTGATATGCCTTTACTGAAATTATACTGTATACATTGGTTTTGATACAACTCCAGCACACTCTTTTGGTTTGTATAACAGATGGCCTTTGGGTCGTAATCTGCCTATTTTATGTGTGGATCTAGGATGAGAAATTAAAATATGTGCCACATTCATATGTGGGTTGAATACCCCAAGATACAGGCATTCTGGAGCCTGGTTATACAAATCTCGTGTATCACACACCAGGCCCTATATTTTTGTCCTGCCTTGATTTTGCTTTTGATATTTGTCAATAGAAATGCCACACTTAAACACAGAAAACTAATTGCTGTTTTAATCACAGCTGTGAGACTAGAGGTGGCTAAATGTTGGAAACATGGAAATTTGTCTATTGAATTTGTTGGTGGGAAAGGGTATGGAATGTGTGGTTAATGGAAAACTTTCTAACACTATGAAACTCTGTAATGGTCATTCAAGACATGACACGTTTTATGAGGACTGGATGCTTTTTATTGACTATGTAAATGATCCTTCACATCAACTTCATAGAATCATAGAATCATAGAGTTGGAAGAGACCACAAGGGCCATCCAGTCGAACCCCCTGCCATGCAGGATATCTCAATGAAAGCATCCCTGATAGATAGCCATCCGGCCTGTTTAAAGACATCCAAGGAAGGAGACTCCACTACTCTCCAAGGGAGTTTGTTCCACTGTTGAACAGCCCTTACTGTCAGGAAGTTCCTCCCAATGCTGAGACGGAATCTCTGTAGCAGCAGAAAACAAGCTAGCTCCCTCCTCAATGTGACATTCCTTCAAGCATTTAAACAGGGGTATCATATTACCTCTTAACCTTCTCTTCTCCAGGCTAAACATCCCCAGTTCCTTAAGTCGTTCCTCATAGGGCATGGTTTACAGACCCTTCACCATTTTAGTTGCCCTCCTTTGGACACGCTCCAGTTTCTCAACATCATTTTTGAATTGTGGTGCCCAGAACTGGACACAATATTCCAGGTGGGGCCTGACCCAACTTCCGGACTCTCACAACAACTTCTGGAAGACACGCTGCAATTCAATGTCAGTACTGGACCAACTCCAGATGGGTCACAGACCAATAACCAATGATTATTGAACAGCATCACATCTTGTGGTTATCATTTTATTTGTTTTTGTTTCCTCATTTCCCCTTTTACTGCTTCCTTAGTTGCCCTGTATATTTGACTGTTCTATAAAAAATTGAAAATCAATAAAAATAATTTTTTAGAAAATGGATGGAGAACCTTGGCATTTGGGCTTAATCTGACCCAACTAGGTCACCAATTTGGCCTGTCTGGGGTATCTGAGGGAAATGAAACTGGGTGTCTAGATCAAGTGGTGTCTGGTGTCAGGGTCCTGGTGGTGTAGGTGATGTGGCCAAGTTCTGATGTCAGGGTTCTGATGGTGCCCTCAACACTGTTTGGCCTGTGAAACTATATTGGGTGGAGGCATCAAGCTCTTTACCCCCCCCCCCCAAGTCTCCCCTCCCCTGCATTAACATTTTTCAGCTGTGCTCTTCGTTTCCTCCATACTTCCCCATTTTTATGCTGGAAACAAGCATTACATCTTCTTCAAAGCTAGTATCATGACTGCATCACATTAATGTGGGTGCTTTTTTGCTCAAAGGGCAACATGTTGGACCAGATGAGTGATTTCTAATAGTTATCTAATAAGGAACATCTTACCAGCAGCAAGCCAGCTGGCTCTTGATAAATGATTAGCTACATTCTTCAGCCCTGCAAGCTGGCTGGCACACAAAATACGGGTGTAGCCAAGAAAATAGACAAGCACAGTTGCAAATGTCTTGGCATCCTGACCAGGTTCCAAGTTCTTTCCAATATTGATTGTCTATTTGTGTTTTCATGTCCTACCATGGAAACAGAGACCATTTTGGTTGTATAGTATGGTCTGACGCCAGCAACCAAATGACTCCTATTTCATAAACTTTTCAACCCAGCTTTCATTGTTAACAATGACAGAAATACATTTAAGGATTAACAATAAACCACATCGTTTCATAATAACCTGATTTTTGAAATGACTAAATATCACAACATAATTGTGGTGAAAGCAAGAGGTTGCTGGTTCTGTTGCACTCAGGATGGGACTTCTCATAGTCACATCTGAGTTTGATTCGTATAGGCATAAAATCATAGAAGGGGCAAAAGAGCTTTGTTGTACCTAAAATGTCCAGCACTTCCTTTTCATGCTCAAAGTTGTTATATTATTTTAACTATAATTCATGACAAGATCAAACACTGGTGTATATCATCATAGAATCATAGAGTTGGAAGGGACCACAAGGGCCACCCAGTACAACCCTCTGTCATGCCAAAATTCATAACCAATGCATCGTTGACAAATGGCCATCAATTTATAACTTTTTAAAGAGAAATAGACCAAACTAGAAAGGAAGAGGAATAGCACTATATGTCAGGGATGTTTACACCTGTGAAGAGATCCAGGACTTATATTCTGGAAGTCTGTTGGAAAGCATCTGGATAAAAATGAAAGGGAAGGGAAACAACAGGAATGTTATTGTGGTAGTCTATTACAGACCTCCAAGTCAAACTGAAGAATTGGATGATATCGAGAACTGGACCGACTATTGTAGATGAGGCCTGACCAAAGCAGAATAGAATAGCACTATTACTTCCCTTGATCTAGACACCATACTTCTATTGATGCAGCCTAAAATAGCATTGGTCTTTTTAGCTGCTGTATCACAATGTTGACTCATGTTCAACTTCTGGTCTACTAGGACTCCTAGATACTTTTCACATGTAGTCTTGTTAAGCCATGTGTCCTCCGTCCTATGTCTATGCATTTCGTTTTTCTGCCCTAAGTGCAGTACCTTACATTTCTCTGTGTTGAAATTCATTTTGTTAGCTTTGGACCAGCTTTCCAATCTATTAATGCCATTTTGATTTTTGATCCTCTCCTCTGGGATAAATCACATACAAATTTGGAGAAATATACTATTTCTCATATATACAAATTTTTGGAAAGTGATATGAAAATACATGATGGATGTCTTTGCAGTTCTCCATCTCATCAGCTGGAATTATTCATAGATTTGGGTTTTAATACAGAAATTCACTTTTTTCCAGTATATATTCAGTGTAGTTTTCCCTTCTTTTCTGCACTGCCTTATAGCAGTTTGGATGACAGTTGCTGTTTAAGTAGTCATCTTTGTGTATACATATTTCAACAAAGAAGGGCATCCATTTGAAAGAAAAAGTGACCTTTGCATGGGAAATTTAATAACACCCACTTAACTGACACTCTGTTCTGGTAGAAAGTTCCTGAAACAATTAAAGTAGACAGTCTGTAATTTCCGATATGAATGCCTTAAAGCAGAAGACTTATTTAGGCAAATAGCAATGTTTTGGCTAGTGATGTAGTGATGTTATGGCACCAGAGCTCCCAGACAGAGAAGGCTAAAGATCTCAAAATATCGTAAGTCTCAGAATTCAATAGTATTAAGTCATGTCAGTTAAAATGATATCAAACCACACTAATTCTGCAATGCAGATGCAGTCTAAGGCTGCATCCACACTGCAGAAATAATCCAATTTGACACCATTTTAACTGCCATGGCTCAATGGTATAGAATTCTGGGAACTGTAGTTGTGTGAGACATCTAGACTTCTCTGTCAGAGAGCTCTGGTGGCACAACAAACTTATGAACAACAATAATCGCAATGTCGTTTTCACATGTAATACTCCTGAGCCAAGTACCCTCCCCATCCTTTACTTCTGCCTTTGGTTTTTGTGCCCTAAATGTAGAATTTTCAGTTTCTGTATCTTATTGTTGATCTGTTTGGGTGTCTTCACCACCATTATTTTCCAGAAGGTACAGGAAGTGATTGCTTAGTTGGGGACGTTCTACATTTCTTGTGCAGGCTCTGCTCCTGACAGTGACTATTCTTGAGTGTGCTTCCTCAATGTTACAGTCTTCTTTATTTGCCTTGCAAATTTGTTCTGGTTGATTCTGTAAAATCAATGCTCTCTCTATTCTATCCAGGAAGTCATGGTGTTCTCTGATGCACTGAAGAATGTCAGTACATTACTGAAGTGTGGTGACCTTCTCTTCCAAGAGAGTCACCAGGCTGCTATTGCTGCATGTGTGGATAAGAATTTTGTTTGACAAAACAAAAACAAACAAACAAACAAAAAACCATTGCACACACATTGCAGTAAACCTCTATAGATACTTTGCCTCCATTTTTGAAGATAACTTTTCTCCACTTTCAAACTGTTGTAATTTTTTGAATATGATTGTGCATGGCATGAGGTGTGCTCCACTGGCTCCAAAGCTTGCCTCCTCAGCTAATCCAGCTTCCTTTTCTTATGGCAATTTCAGCAATAGCTGCTGTGAAAGGTAGACAGATGAGCTGCTCTTCTTTCAGAGCTCCACTTCCTCATTCTCTCCAGCTGATTCCCTCATTTTGTTCCTGTCAACTCTTGGGATCTTGTACTTTTGGCTCAAATCCCTCTGTAAATTTCAGCTAATTCCCCAGTACTTAGTGCCCCCCAGAATATTGTCTCCCTTCCCCACCTAACTCACCTTAAAGCCCTCCTGATTAGATTTGCAAGACTCCTAGCAAATACATTATTTTCAACTGTTGTGAGATACAGCCCATTTACTCTTAAAAGTTGCTATTCCTGAAAAAGCAGATTTTTTTGTTTTTGTTTTAATGTACAATGTAAGTTGCTTTGGGCCCTGTATGGTAGTATAGTAAACTATAAAATAAATAAATAAATAAATATCCAAAAACAAATAGGCATTTAGTTTGTTGTTGTTAATGATGATGATCATCTCAAGCTAGCCAGAGGTAATTCAGCATTCTAAAACTCTATTCTCAAAAGTCTGCTGCTTTTCAGGAAAGGGGAATCACTACTATAGCTGGCTTTAAATGGAACAGCCATAACAAAGACATTTCAGGAGAGGCCAGAGTCAATATTGTCTATAAGTCAAACTACATTTCTGCTTCTCAAGTGTATGATAAGACAGGTTGTGCTCTAAGATAACACTCTACCATTAATGGGCATACATACATGTACATGTCCAACAGAAATAAGATGCATCTGTTCTCATTCAGAAAATCAATTGTAGAACACCTAAGAGGGAGGAGAAAAATTTCTCTTGGGAGGAGAGGAGACAAGGAACCATTAAAAAAACCTCACAAAATACAGACACTTGAAGACATAGAACTGCTATGCGACTTCCTCTGTGTGTTTGAGAATAGGTTCCCTTCAAGTGTGAACCTTCTGAAGTCTTCAGGGTTTCAGAATATTCCCAGGATAGGAGAATAAGAAAAATGTTGTTTGTGTGAGTCTCTGTGTTTAGTAAGATTTTAACTATTCAATATAATTTATATTAAGATGAAAACTTTATTTTTTAAAAAAGTGTTTCTAGTAAGTCTCAGAAAGGACATATTTTTCCTTCACTGAAAGGAAGATTAAGGGCTCTATGCTGGAAGGCTAGCTGTTCCATCCAGGCTGAGTAAGATAACTGCTTCCTGTGGCAGATGCTGGACACCAGCAGTGGAAGCCTCTCTGGTATACCTTTTGAACTCTCCAGCCATTCTTCTCTTTTGGATGGAAGGTCTACATGCACCTGGATCCCCCAAATTAATTTGCCATCTCAGAGGGAGTAGAGTATGCCTTTCCATTTCCAGTCTTGAGATTCAACAGCCATTCCTTTACATGGGAAATGCTATCTTTTCCTTCACTTCAGAGAGCAAAACATCTTGGGCTACCCTTGCCTGAAATATTTTCATTATCTTTATAATAGGAGAAACTCTTGCATAGTTTGTGGCTAATACTTAGGAAAATGGTATGGGTGAAGAGTCATCCCTTACTCCAGGGTCTGTAGTCTATCTCCTCATCCATTCTTTTGAGAACAAGTCTGGGGTGGATGATGATATGAAAGATACCACTTTTTCTGGGCTCATGGGGTTGATGCAAGTTCACAGGCAGAAAGAGAGAAAAATTGAATGCAAATCCCATTTCAACATGGTTGAATGTTATTTATGTTAATAAAACATTAGTATTTCTTCCATTGATTGACCAGTCTTTTTGGATTTTTTGCAAGTTAAGCTTGAAATCTGTCCATGTACTTTTTTTTTTCTAATAGGAGTTCTTCATCAACCTATAAATATTTGGCTAAGCCTTTCCCTGCTTCCTGGAACACTGCATATATTCCTGAACGGTAAATGTCACTCATTTTTCACCTGTAGCAATTTAATGCAAAAAGATATTTTTATGTAG
Organism: Sceloporus undulatus; assembly: GCF_019175285.1. Lineage (NCBI taxonomy): Eukaryota > Metazoa > Chordata > Lepidosauria > Squamata > Phrynosomatidae > Sceloporus > Sceloporus undulatus. The sequence goes on along the minus strand of NC_056528.1, from coordinate 40,360,369 downwards.
AATGTTGTCCAAATAAATTTTTTCCTGTGTCTCACTCTACAGGTGATAATTTTGGAAGCAGAGTGGATTGTTCAGCCTCTGAATAACAAATAGCGTTTTTGAAGAGAATTGCTGTCACAGTTATAACTATTGTGGTTGGGGGCTGCTGAAAAGCGCCAATAAAAACATGGGCCAAAAGTCTGGGCAGACACAAATCTCTACTTTTGGTTACACATATTGATGGGGTTTTTTTGAAATGAAAACTTTTCAGAAACAGCACAAAGATGAGCACCTAAGCTAAGCTATAAATCAATCAGCAAGGAAGCTGTGTTTCTTCACAGCAGTACTTGGTTCCTGAAAAACACTCATCATGCATCAAGTAATGGACAGAGCTTTGCTTTACTTGATGTCCAGGATACAGTAATTGTTATGTACTGTACATCTTGTTGACAGTAAATGGTGAGAAAAACCCTCTGCTCACTCAAGCACCATCATCAGAAACACAAGTAGAGGGTCCTCACACTTAATCTGCCATCCAGGTGATCTCATGACAAGTTACTCTGTCTCCGTCTCTCTCCCTTTCTATCAAAGAAAATCACCATTTCATTGATTACAGACAAAGCTTCCAGATAAAACAGACCAACAGCCATGGCATGTCAAGAGTATAACAGTAAATCAGTTTATGTGATCTGAATTATGTTGTTTGGGGTATTTTTTAATAAATAAAATGAAATGTTGCATGGTCTGATCCAGATACAGAATTAATTATCTGACAGCACAAGCAAACTGGATAAAGCCACACACCAGTGAACTGTCTGCTGGCAACCAAACCCCAACACAATGAATTATATATTATACATGGGAATCATTCCTCCTTACACAGGGTCACACAATGCATGTGTGTGTGTGTGTGTGTGTGTGTGTGTGTGTGTGTGTGTATCCCTCTCTTCCAGGTCAGCATTCTCTGAAGATGCCAGCCACAGGTGCTGGCAAAACGTCAGAAATAAACTCTTCTAGAACATGGCCACATAGCCCGAAAAATCCACAAAAAACTATAATTATATTATTTATTACGTACTAGGGAAAATGGGAAGGCGTGGAATCTGTAGTACAGGTCAGTTTGTTATTTGGAAGTCAGAATTTCTAACAGAGGTATATAGGGGCAGCTGACATCACAGCAGCCCTGACGACTGCATAGAGGGATGGTTTCTCTTACCGTTGTTCCTAGGGAAATGAGGTATATGGTAGCTACATGATCTGTTCTCTGGATGAAAGGAGATGTGTCCATCTCAGATTTCTGAAAGGGTGGATATAAGGATGAAGGAGAATCTGGTTTTAGTCTGTTATTGATAAGAATTTACCAAAAATTGCATTTTCTCCCCACATTCAGGATGGAAAGAACTTGAGACTGAAAATATCTTAAGCTGGAAGATACTAAAGCTGACATTTATCCCAGGGCTTTGAGAATTTGGTTCTGGAATGTCCGGGTTTGAAATCCTGTGTATTACACTGTGACTGTTACATTGAATTAAGATTCCCATCTCTTAGATTCTGACAGAATCTTGATCTTTTAGAGCTATACTAAAGGTAGGTACAACACAACCTTCTCCATCCTAGCAATGGTTCTGTCTCGTGGGTGAGGCACTGTATGCCTTCAGATATTACTGCACTCAGCTAGCCTCATCCCTACCCAGACATTATCTGGAAATCCACTCCTGTTCTGCCTGTTAAATCCGGCCAGTCCAGATAGATGAGAATTTCTTTGCATTTCAGTTTTGACAAGCATTTACTAGCATTTGCAAATCTCCTCAAATTTAGGATATAAAGATGAGAATTTACATATTTGAATGAGAGAGGATGCAAAACTGGCACCCTAGTTATAAGTGATAATTTAAAGGAGAGGAAAAGTAATGGTAGTGGAGGAGGAAGAGAAGGAAGTAAACAAACTCACATACATATTATATTGTTGTATGACGAGCTAGTTTTAATAGTAATTGTTATTCTATTTTATCGATGTGTTTTATGTATATTTTAGTGAACTGTAATCCCGTCTTGATCCACCTGGGAGAGGCGGGAAAATATAAATAAACTGTATTATTATTATTCGTGTTGTTGTTATATCAACAGTTACATTTGGAATGCTGTTGTAGAAATTTTAATACTACATTTTTGTTTTGTTTTGAAAAATCACATCAATTGCATATAAATAATCAGGCTAAATTGGTACTGGGAGGACGAAATTATAACTGTGCCATTTATTTTACTCTCTAATCAGAGTCCTGCCTGCATTACCCAGTGCAACACATCCAAAGACTAAAATACCATTCATAAGGAAAACTGCAACACAAAACTGTGTGAAGATTTAAGGGATGATTTTATAAACTGATCATGACTTGTATTTTAGAAAATCAAGACTTTTCAATAGCAAGGAAGCAGTTATAATTATTAATACTTTACGAAGTTTCAAACAAAATCAAGGGCAAGTTGAAGAGAGAGCATTCACTCACAGAATGGAAACCAATTAGTAAGTTAAAAGAGAGCTCTAAGATGTGAACGATCATCATAAAAATCTCATTCAGTCAGCAAAAGTGGTCTCACTGCCATTCAGACAGACAATAATTTTGTTTCTCGCTGTCATATGTGATTAAATACCTGTAGTTCTGTCTTGTTCAAACTCTGTCAATAGACCATAAGGGAGGAGGAGCATCTGGACAAGATGAAGAAGAATGACAGTTGGCTTTAGCCAACCTGCAGGAGAATTATTGGGAGGGGAGGCAGGGAAGACATTTGTATTAACAACAACAACAAAAAGCATTTATCCAGTTCTTGATATAGGAGACTCTCAGTGCAAGTGTGAACATATCTTTCAGTTTCCCATCAGTGAGAGAAAAAACAAGTCACAGAGAGTTCCCAATGTCTTTTCCAATTGCACACAAATAAATGTGCAGGAGTCAAACTGTATATCTTTAATGAATAAGAAACATGTATACAAAAAGACACACATTAAGGAAAAAATGGTGTACATTGGGGAAATATGTACACATTTCACTGGGGGAGAATAATACAAAATCATATAATCCATTATGAAAGGAGAATGGGAAGAAAATGTGGTTAGGGTTTTTAAAATGTAATGAAATCAAAAATGAAGATTTTTCACATTTCTAGGACCAGATGACGTAGCCAAATGTGAGTTAGACTAAAAAAATCCTTGTATATCCAGTCATCAGACCTAAAAAACATTAAGCATATAGATAAGAGTTGGGTGCTGTCAGTCCGAATAAGAGACATTTTGTGGGTTTTCTGCCAGCAAAAAGTTTTCGGTCAAACAATGAATCATGTGGCTTTAGTCAGGGTAGGAAAGAAGTTGCAGTGCAATAACTGGGTTCCCATACTGAGGCCCTTTGTTACATAGTTCCTTTAAAAGGAACTGAGGTTAGTAAGCCTAAAGAACTTCTGACAAGCTTCAAAAGTCCACAGTACTGGTATCCAAGGAATTCCTGAATCACAGAGTAGGATTTCACCCATAGCCAGCTGGGAGATTACTCACTTTGAAGGATACTAGATTATTTATATGCATCGTGATATCTATAATTTATGTTGGCTTACTTGAAATTTCTAATCAATTATGCATTGAAATCAGGCCAGTTTAAATGTACCTTCAGCAACCCAGTCTATCAGATTCCCCCCCCCCTTTTTTTTTTGTTCTTCCATGAATGGACTTCCCCCTTAATGGAATCCAATACTGTTTCTTCACAGATCTGCTTTATAGTCAAGAAGCAGGCTAAAGAGGTGCGATGCAATGGTGTGATAGGTTTGCTCATGTGTTTCATTTGACAACCTTTGTTTTGATAATGATCTTCTTTGACAAATGAAGAAAGTCTTCTGCCTAGGGATACCAGGTTAGAAGCACTCCATACCTGGAGATTTCAGGGCCACAAACTGACACCAAATGGTGTGAACTTGTCACATGACAAGGGTGTGTCTTGTGGTATCACAGAGGAAGAGCAAGCAAGTGTTGGTTGGCTGGTGTGCCACTTGCTTCTTGGTCAACTGGGTCAGGCATGAGAACAATTGTGAAAATATGTTGATTGACAGGTGGCATCATATCCTGTGGGAGTCAGAGCACATGGCATGATGCAGACTCACTGTAGAGGTTACATCATGCTGTGTGGCACCAGAATATGACCAACATAATACATAAGTGGACCAGGAGACAGGTGACAGTGTAGATTGGAGCTGGTTGGATGGATAGTCAGTTGGATTGTTGATGTATAACAGATGGAGGTGTTGATTGAAGTCAGAGAGATGAGTTTGCAAATCTTTGTATTATATTACAACTCAAGACAAAGAGCCTCTAGTGACTTGGATGAAATCAACTGTGTCTGTGAGTTATTTTTCAGTGTGGAAAATAGTCAGTGCATTGCCAATATCTACATCTGGAGTTGTGCTTCTATACTCTGTTATGTTATTGTTGAGCTGCATCTGGGTGCATTGTCCTCAGACTGAGATGAAAGTTGACTTATGAAATGGGGCGAGTTAAGAGAGAGCCAGTAGAAAACTAGGTAAAACAATACTACTCAGCTAACAACCTCAGTCTGGAAAAACCAAGCAAACCAAACTTTTTTTCCATTGGCAAACAGTAAAATGTGTCTACAGTGGACCCTTGGTATCAACTGGGGCAGTGATGGTGAACCTTTTAGAGGCCGAGTGCCCAAACTGCAACCCAAAACCCACTTATTTATTGCAAAGTGCCATGTCCCTCTGGCTTTTCAGTAACAAACTCTGGCAAACTCTGTGCTGGGGCAATGGCACATGTGCCCACAGAGGCTCTGAGTGCCACCTCTGGCACACGTGCCATAGGTTCACCATCACTGAACTGGGGTTTGGTTCCAGGACGCCTACCAAAATCCGTGGATCCTCAAGTGTCATTAAATACAGTGGCATAGTGAAATGGTATCTCTTATATAAAATAGCAAAATCAAGGTTTGCTTCTTGGAATTTCTAGTCATAGATTATTGAATCAATAGATATGAAATCCTTGGATATAGAGGGCCAACTGTAATTACTGAGAAGTTCTCACCATTACTGCTGGATCACACAACCTTTGTGGATGTATTTCCAACATGTTGGCATATAGAGCCCTATGTTCCTCCTTATTGTTATTTGCTGTCAAGATAACTGAATTACGGCAGCCCTGTAAATTAGAAACCTCTGTGAGGTCTGGTCATCAACAGCCCTGCTCAGGTCTTGCAAACTCAGGGCTGGGGCTTCTTATATTCAATCAGCCCATCTACAGAGCAGTCTTCCTCTTTTCCCACTGTCTTCCACTTTACCAAACATTGTCTTTTTCAATGAGTCCTATCATCTCATGGTATGTCTAAAATATGACAGCCTTCGTTTAGTCATTTTGACTCATTCAGGCTTGCTTTGCTGCACTATCCATTATTTTATTTTATTTTATTTTATTTTATTTTATTTTATTTTATTTTATTATTATATCTCACCTTTCTCCCAAAGTAGAACCCAAGGCAGCTAACAAAATATACAAAACACATTAAAACAACAACTGAAATCATACAATTGAAATCATAAAAAATATAAAAAATTACAAATATAACATTTAAAGCATACAAAGTTAAAAATAATAATCTAAAACCAACCCCCTCATCCCACAATAAAACCAAGCCTTTGTTTGTCTTTTTGGGGTAGAGCTTATCTCTTCACATATTGGTTCAAACTAGCTCAGTGATACCTTAGCAAAGCTTTAATGTAGTTTTAATCTGTCCTTTAAATCAGTTGGGGAGGGGGCACCCTTAGGCATGTCACTATTTCTCAAACCTAGCCTATCTCTGAGTACACTGCTATTGTAGCTACTGCTGAAGCCTATGCTGGTGCTGTTACTACTATTCATCTAAGCCTGATCCCTTTATTACTATTTCCACTACGATTACCAGCAATACTGCTTTGAGCCTGATGTCTATATTGATTCCTGTTTTTTTTACTTAGAATTCTGGAATTGCATCCTGTTCTGCCCTGACATTATCACGGATTTGAGTCTATTTTGGACTGTATCTTCCTGAGGCTGCAGTCATTAGCCCTCATGTTATGAAGACTATTCAAAGCCCTGTTAGCCCCTTAGAGATGTGAGTTGCAGAGATGAAGCATGAAAAGACCCTCAGAGAAAAAAAAATGCAGTGATGTGAAGATTTTGATTACTTTTACACACCAGCACTGGGACCTCTGGATCTCTTTGGTGGCTTGATCATTAGCATCAAGTTATGATACTATCAGAATGCAAGGAGCAGTTTAATGTAAACTGTCACCACTGACACATTTATGCTCTAACTAACTTGGCATCACAATGTGATGGTAATTGCATGTTATGCTAATTACATTTTGTTTCCTCCATGCTTCCTTTCTGTTTGCTAGTGCAAAGGGACCTCTTGTGCTGCCACTTATGACTGAACATGTGTTCATCAAGTAAACTTCATCAGCATTATTGAAATGTGCAATACTTTTTTATTATAGCTTCTGCTTCTGGTCATAGAATGTGACAAGTGTAAAGCCCAAGAGTAATCTCCTTTAGAAGGATGTGCTGTGCTTTGCTGTTTTTTGTAAACTGATCTTTAATATGCTACACTGAAGAGGCAATGGCTCCCACGTGAACAGAGATTTACATCAAAGCCAAATTAGTGCAATGTGTTCCCTGTGGGTATGCCCTTGATGAACATTTGGAACCTTTAGTCATGGCAGATCATGAACAATCATCCTCAACAATGAATAGACTCCAGAAGTACATCAAAATAGCACAGGATCTTGCAAACCTGAAAAATGTTTCACTGAACCTACCTGATACAAGAGTAGATGATGCAGCTGAAAGTGTAATAAATATGGCATCAAGATTGCTATGAAGGTAGGAAACCTTGCCCTGACAGTGTTTAGTAAAAGAATCACAGCAAGCTTTTAATGCAATTTTTAAAAAAATGTTTTTAATTGTACTGTTTTTAATTCTGTGAAGCTGCTCTGAATCCCAGTCCTGGGAAAAGAGCGGGATACAAATAAATATAATAAATAAATAAATAAATAAATATTCTTTCATTGGAGTTGATGTTAACAGCCCTTCATCTTGTTCACTGGATGGATACTCAAGGATCCCTCATCATCCTGGAGTTGATGTGCTCTTACTTGAGTTCAGTCAACTTTGCAACCAACATTTCACCATTTGTTTTCAAATATAATCCAACTAGTTTTCCCTCTCTCAGCTCTCTGGAATACAAGAGAATCAAATGTGCTCTATACCACCAGAGATAAAGCAGGGAGCACTCATATCAATGAACCATTAATATCCCAGAGGACAGGATCAACATTCAAAATGATCTTAATAAATTAGAAAGCTAGGCCAAAACTAATAAAATAAATTTCAGCAGGGAGAAATGTAAGGTACAACAGTTAGGCCGGGGGGGGGGGGGGGAGACAGATATATGAGGGGGGGCACATTTGGCATGACAACAGTGCATGTGAAAGGGATCTAGGAGTACTAGTAGACCACTAGTTAAACAGAAACATCAAAATAATAAGTGTACTATTCTGTGCCCCCCACGCCCTATTCCATTTGGAAACAATGTACATGTTTTTCATCTCAGCATCTGGGTGACAATATGCCAAGGTTCATCCTCATCCTCAGGTAAAATAAAATTTCAGAATGTGTGCACTATCTGGAGGGATCCTGGTACTGTTAGTTTTTAAGTAGTGAGCCCCACTGGGATGAACATAAAATTGTGCTGCAATAATCAATTGTGCAACCTGTCCTCTTGGGCTCTCTTCTGTAGCTTCATGTGGTTGAAATCTGTATACATGAAATTTTTGAGGGCTGACTATGTTGCTGGAAGACCTTGGGGGTATATTTGGTATAGTAGGTCTTTTCTCCTGGTAATACTTCCTTCCTCAGTGATGGACAGTAGAGGCTGACTTTGTTAGGCAAATGCTAGAGGTATGCATTTTTCTGCAACCACTGTTCTAATGATTGGTGCAACTGAAGCTTCGCACTGGTGAGCTTGAAGAAGAAACTTTCTGAGTTCAAAATGTCCAGGTTCTGGAATGTATCTAAGGAAGGAGAGCAGAGTTGATAAAGGAATGGATAGCAAAGGAATTTATATGAGAAATGGGAACCAAATCCTGTAAGGAATAGTTGAGGGGATTTGCTGTGATTAGCTTGGAAAAAAGAATATTGAGAGGTGATATGTTAGCCAACTTTAAATATTTGAAAGATTGTCATATGACAGATGGAATGAGCTTGTTTTCTTCTGCTTCAGATGATAAGATGTGAATCAATAGATTCAAACTGCAAGAATACAGATTCTGACTAAACATTAGGAAAAATGTCCTGAGGACAAAAGCTGTTCAGCAGTGGAATACACTGCCTTGGAAGGTGGTGGTTCTCTTTCGCTGGGTGACTTAAAGTAAAGATTGGCTGGCCACTTTCAGGGATGCATCAGCAACAATTAACAGCTTTCATTATGTTGCAGTGGTAAAATTCAAGACACCTGGGAAATGGGAAATATAGTCAGTCAGGCCATAGGCTGGTTGCTACCTCTGCTCTGCCTGATGGAAGCACCATTTCTGACATCAACAGAAGCAGAGTTTGGAAGCAGTTAGTCACAAATAAAAACAGTGGCATCACTACAGGCACATGGGAGGTGTGGGCCACACCAGCTGACACTCCAGAGAGGTGGTACACCCAGCACGGCTGCTGGGCAAGCAAGAAAGGGTGTTGTGACCCTTTTTCACTTGCCCAGCAGCCACAGCAATCTGTGGTTCTAGCAATGCCAGAGTCCAAACAGACCCCCAGAGGTCTGGTACTAGTTCATCCAGTAACAGTGGCTTCTGGCGGGGGGGCTTTGGCCTGGTTGGAACTATGTTGGAGCCCAAATGGACTTCTGGGGACCTGACATTACCCCCTCTAGCAGCGGTGGCTGCTGGGGGGGGGGGTCAGTCCCTTCTGTATAGGCTTTGGTATGGTTGTAGTCATGCAGGAGCCCAAACGGACAGCCTGCCCTCCCCCCCTGCTGCTCCCTCCAACACTGGGTGACACCAACCCCTGTATGCCACTGAGTAACAACTTTAACTACAGTGAGTTAATTTGGGGAGCCAATGGAGAAGATTATCACACATGGACTTACTGTCAGGGAATCACTGGGGAAATGTTAGGAAAGTGCAGGTGTGTTTAACGCTGAAGTGCGTCCCCAGCATCAGGGAATCGTGAGCTCCTTCTAGCATCATGGAATCATTCAGGGAGAGTGACTTTCCTATTAACAGAAATACTTGGGCTCAGGATTTTGTAATTCTACATGCTGGCCATTTCAGTCTGGCTTTGGCCCATGGATTTCATGATCTGAGAGGGGAAAATGAAGGAACATGCTGCAAACTTGAAGCCTATGCATTTCTGATACAGAGTACAAAGAGATGCACAGTTTGAAATAGGGCTAAACTTAAAATAAACTAAATTGGCCCAGCATTGAATCAGATATATATTAACACATTTTTGGTAAGTCCATTGCCAGCTGAGCCCTGAATGCTCACTCATCAAGAGTTCTGATATCCAATTGCAGTTTTTCCCCTACAAGTGAGATACTTTATTAGATTGTGTCTATATCTGTCTGCAGACATTTCCATGTTGGCTTGGTCACATTCCAACATCACACAAAGCAGACTGTTAAACACAAATTTAACCATGTGCTAGTTGGATTTTCCTGGGTGACTTCTAATTTTTTTTTTTATATGTGCCTTTCTTTTTATAGCTTCTTCTTGTGTTTCGATTCTTTGCCTTTTCTTTTCAGGAATCCTTTGGCTACAGTTTTCCCTGTTGCTTTAGGTGATTTCATTTCAGGGCTGTTTCCATAAATAGGGGATTCTAAAGAGTCTATAAGAACGGCTACCTTATTTTCCAAAATTTCAACTCTTTCTGCTAACCTTGGCAACCTGGAAGAGGTTCCGTGATATCTTTCATGTATGATCTTATAGGCTATGGGGATTTGGAAGACTTGGGAGCCATTGGATGGCCATCGTCTCCAAGTGAGTCCATTCGTTCTGGCACAGGTTCCTGAATATCTTTCACATATGATCTTACAGCAATTGGAGATCTGGAAGGCTTGAGAAGCATAAGGTGGCCATTGTCTCCAAGTGAGTCCATTCATTTCTTTGACTCTGGAAACAGCGATTGTCCTGCCATACTGTTCTGTGCCATTTTCTGCCTCTTCTGAGAGAGAGAAACTGTAATTTTGGAGCCCATCAATTCTTTCCCTGGCACAGGTTCCTGAATATTTTTCACATATGATCTTACAGCAATTGGAGATCTGGAAGGCTTGAGAAGCATAG
>NC_056528.1:40347432-40350006 GCF_019175285.1 Sceloporus undulatus | reverse complement strand
GGTGGCCATCGTCTCCAAGTGAGTCCATTCGTTCCTTTGACTGTGGAAACAGCGATTGTCCTGCCATACTGTTCTGTGCCATTTTCTGCCTCTTCTGAGAGAGAGAAACTGTAATTTTTTTTTAATTTAGTCTTGATTTCCCTAGAGATATTCTTGGTTTTCAAACGCTTTGTACACTAACAGGTGCATTTCTGCATTTGTGGAAAATATAGGAAAATGAGAGAGAGAGAGGTGACAATTTGTGTCAGATTGCTAGGGCTCTTTAACCATAAAACTCTTTTTTATTATTTTTTTAAATTATTTTTATTAGATCAAGATATAACATAAATGTCATGTACAGAAAAAATAATAATGACAAAAGCGAATAAACTTTACACTTTTTAAATTCTTGATCGAATTTTTCTATTTTCTCACCCAACACCGTATCCCCCGTCCCACCCTCTCTGCTATAAGATTCATCACATATAGCGGCATAATTATTGTCAAGCAATAGTAAATGATTCTCTGCTTTGAATATTAACAATTAAAATTAAATTTGGATATTTACATAATTAGAGTATGAACTTTAACAGGTATTTTTCTTTCTCCATTCATCGACACATATAACAGTAATCATCACTAATTATTCATTACAGGCTGTAAATAGCTTTCTTAATTTAGCAATTACCAAAACATGCCTGTCTTTTTCTTTAATGTGTGTCTCTTGAATGCAAGTAATATCTGCTTTTTATTTCGCGAGATAATGAAAAATTCTTCTCCTTTTGAATTTGGAATTTACCCCATTGATATTCCATGACAATAAATTGTTTACCATTATTTCTTTTATTTAACACAACTTTATTTAATGCCTTGTTCTTCTATTTTTCCTTAATTTCCTTTTCCCCTTCCTATTTTCTGTCTGCTCCCCTTTTTTTCTCACGATTTCCCTTTTGGCTTCTCGTTTTCTGCTTCTGAGCTTTAGCTTGCACCAATTCTAAATCTATTTCAAGTTCACTTTCTCTTCCTTCTGAGGAGGATCTGTCAGTTTCCTCTGAGCTATCTTTTTCTTCCTCTGAAGTCTTCGTTTCCTGGTCCTTTCCATTCCCCTCCTTCACCTCTATATTCCCTAGCTTGTTCCTCCTTTTTTCCTTTCCTTCTTCCTTTCCTCTGTTTCCCCAGTTTTCTGTTCCTTTTTATTGTTGATTAAAAAATCTTTCATTTTTTTCTTCTGAATTAATCACAAATCTTTCTCTTTCAAAGGTGAAGGAGACCCCTTCTGTTTTTCCCCATTTGTACCTGATATTATTGTGTCTTAGGTATTCTGTTAAAATTGTGTAGGTATTCTGTTAAAATTCCTCAATATTTGTGCTGGGATTGCCCTAAATATCTTAATCTCATTACCTTCCAATTCAAATTTCTTGTTTTGGCTTATTTCTAATATTAAATCTCTCACCCTTTCCCTGACCAAAAAAAAAACAAAACAAAACAAAACAAAAAAACATAATGTCTCTTGGGAGGTTATTATTTTTAGCAGCCCATGAGTCCACCCTGTACAATTTATCCACCTCTGAGTCTAACTGATCCTCTGACCAGTCAATAAAGTGAGCTAGTTCTGAAATAATTCTTGTTGTTAAGTTTTCATTCAATTGTTCACTTAGACCTCTTAGTTTTATTGCCTTTCTTTGTAGTCGTAATTCTAAATTAGCTTTGTAATATTCATCTTGGGTTTGTTTCTCTTCTGAGGTTTCTACTTTCTTTTCTAATACCTCCGTTTTCTCTTGAATCTCAGTTACTTTTTTATTAAGTGATTTGACTTCTCCAGTAATTTTTGTCATGCTATCTTTAAAAATACTCAATTCTTTTTGTATATCCATTTTAATCTCTTCTCTTAAGCAATTTATTTCCTACTTGATCTTAGCTGCTATTTCTGTTTTTAGATCTGAGCTAATTTTCTTTATTTCCTCTAATAAGTAGGTATGAGTCTCTCTTACTCTTAATTGGTCAGAGTACATTGCTGAATTAGATGGAGTAGGGGCCTTTGTTTCCTCTAAATTGTTATTATTTGCCATAATCACACTATTTTACAAAGAGAAGGGGGGAGGAAGAGGAGAAAGGGGAAATACAAATAGTTTTTTTTTCCTTTGGGGAAGAAAAGAGAAAAAGGAAAGACGAGTTTCCCAAATTCCTTATTTCCTACTAATTAGTAGATAACTTAACTGTTATTTATTATCTTGGTAGTAAGTTACTTTACTTTACTATTTCCTCATTATTTCAACATCCCATCAAAAAAGATAGAGAGGGGAGTTTGGTGCCTTCAGGGGAGTTTAATCCCTCCTCTTGCACAGTCTCTATCTCTGAGTGAACTTCTCCGGCAGGATTTTAAGGCCTTGCCTGGCTGCTGAAGCTGCTGTGAGTCCTGGGGGTGGGGTGGGTCCTTGGAGTCCTCCCTCTTCCTCCACTCAAGCTGGCTCTGCTGCTGAAAAAGCTTCTCAGGCAGGGTTTTTAGGGCCTTGCCTGGCTGCTGGAGCTGCTGTGAGTCCTGGGGGGTGGGTGGGTCCTTGGAGTCCTCCCTCTTCCTCCACTCAAGCTGGCTCT
>NC_056528.1:40332300-40347422 GCF_019175285.1 Sceloporus undulatus | reverse complement strand
GCAGCAGAAACTGTAATTTTGGAGCCCATCAATTCTTTCCCATTTAGCCATGAAACTTCAGTTTCAGCTATTCCTGGATGTTCATAGCATATAGTGGCAAATCTGCCTATACTTATCATTGGCCTTTCCGTTATTTTGTGAACCCTTACTGTGCCACACTGTGTGGCTAAATCAATGAGGTCTTTAATTTTTACATTGTCTTTGAACTCTGTTATGGTGACATGATCTTTCTCGTCAAGGTCTAGTGATTCTCCCTCTCTACTGCTGCCTTGTTCTCCGGTGCTTGCAGTCGGAGTTGTCTCCAGAGGCAGTTGGACTGTGGCCAAAGGGGCAGAAATGGGAGCACCTCCATGGTCACGAACTGGCTCATGGTCCACTCTAAAACAAAATATTCTTTTCCATAGTGATGCTATATTTTGTTGGCTTGGTCAGCTGCGTCCGTCTCAGTTTTTAAACTCCTTGGGTGGGGAGGGCGATGCCCCACCCCTCTCTCTCCCCAGCCAGCCCCTCCCAAGAGCCAGCCGCTTCAGCAACAGCAGCAGCAACACTGTAACCAATTTTTTTTAAGTGATTCATTATGTGGGAAGTGGAGCAAAGTAAAAGAAGTAAAATTTGGGGCATAATTGACTGTAGGCACTAGGTTCACCAGAAGCAATGTCCATCCAAATATGTCCACTTGTGCTCGTCTTTGGATGCTCCCACAATAGTGAATAGCTGCCATGGACTCATGTGAATAAATATAAAGAAAGCACAGCACTTGGAGGGAGAATGTTGTAGTGAGTGTAAACTACCCATCACCAATAAGACACATTATGTGAGAGTAATGCATGTAAAGAATGCACAAAAATTCATTTCAATCCTCTCCACAATCCCGGAAATATACAGGTTTATTATAATCCTCCACAACAGACTCTAAACACAGATCTACTCCTACAAGCACAGATGTCATGGTTATTTTGCTAACAAAAAGAACAACAACATGAAGAAACAACATTTCTCACACATGATCTATCAGCAGATCTTGCGGCAATCCTCTATGATAGATCTTTCTGCTTCTGTCTGCCTGTCATTCTCTCCCTATACTCCAAATAGCATCAGAGAAATAAAGGCTTCATGTAAGTACAGCCACCTGGTGAAAAAATTACTGAGCTTGGATTCTGAGTTTTTTTAGTTCATCATTCATGGTCACGATGCCAGCTCAACACACACACAATAGTAGTGTGTGCTGTGGAGGGCCTAAGGAAGCCACCTCTGCATTCTACATCTTGATTTTACTGTTGGCTGGAACTTGCCTTTCTGTAACCAAAATAATGGCTAAATCCAGTTTTAGAAAGCTTCCATCAAGGCTCCTTTTTCATATGATGATTTTGAATGCTTGCTAGGATTCATGATTAAGAGAATGTTTTTGCAATGGTAATTTTATTGGCTGACTTCAGCAATGGAAAAATAGATGGAATACTTTGAGTATATAAGCAGGAATAAATGGATGTGTTCATCTTGGATCCTTGAAACTTATCCATTCAAGATATGCAAAATAATTATCCAAGTTATGGCACAACTAGGTAAGGAGCTACTGCCCAGGCTGATTAATCAGGCAATTCCAGTGTCATCATTTTGCTTAAAGAATAAAAACTGGCAAAATCAAATACTGGAGAGCAATGAAGTTTGCAAGTACGGTGGAGTGGGGGGTTCAGAGATGCATCCTCAACAAAGAGTGATATAAATGCACCCTGACATGGAGAAGAGAAGAGAAGTGACAGAGAGTGTGCTAGTATTATATCTCAACTGAGCAGGGCTCATTTTACACAGCTGTGTGCTTTGTCTTGTTTGCTCATTTCAATAAAGATAGGAAAATATTGTCATAAAGAAAAGCAATGACAAGCAGTGAATAAAGCTTGGAGGGCTTGATGGACAATTGGGACTATCCAGAAATGTATCTGAAATTTTAAAAGGAAGAGATTTGTCTCCCAAGATTTCAGTCCAGAATATCACAATTGCTTGGTAGAATAAGAATCAGTGCAGTATAAACAACGGAAAGAAATTACTCACTGAAGTAACTTTATCTTGTTGCAATACAAAATACACCTTACCTTAGAAATTTGCACACTTCCAGTGCTTTTAATCTGCTTTATAGGTGCAAGATCACATATACATTTTAAAACTACTATACAAAAGGCTATAAATACATACAATTAAAAGATATGAACTTTATTCGATGGGGAAAATATATACACAAAATATGACATACATTGGAAAATGTGTGCAAACAATTCTGTGCATTTTGGCAAAAGGGACCCATACAACAGTTATGTTTGGTGTCTTCCATGTCAGTGGATGGTGAATCTGTTGCAGGTCCTAGCCTGAATTTTAAAGCATCTATCCACGTTTCACCACCTTGGATAGTTCAGTTACACTTCAGACTTAAACCTAGAGTGGATTTATCACCTTATTGACATTGAAGATCGCAGCTGCCACAGATGGAGAATGCACACAAATCTCCAAGCAAGGATTTAAAAAAAAATTTAAAAAATGGAAATAAGCAAAGATAACAGATTTGAGATTCAGGGATTTTCACATCCTTAGTCAGTGTGCTTAGTGATTTGAGTCTTGGACTATGATTCTGGAGACCAGGATTTCATTCCCAGCTCAGCCACGAAACCAGCTGGGTGATCTTGGGCAAGTCACATGCTCCCAGCCTTAGGGGAAGGCAATGGCAAACCACTTCTGAAGAAATCTTGCCAAGAAAACCCCATGATAGGATCACCTTAGGATTGCTATAAGTTGGAAATGACATGAAGGCATACAACACACATAGACACAGAGTAGTGTTATGGGAACAGGATGCTGAGAATTCATATCACATTCTTCCATTAAACTTACTAAGATAATAACTTGTTTTAAATATACTCTGCCTCACAAGGTATTTGAAAGATGGGTCAGATAAAAATCAATAAAATAGGATGCCATTATTCACATTTTATTTAGTTGTTGTATGCAATCATGATATGTTGCAAGTGGCTGGCTTTTGTGCTGAAACATTTTTGCCCTTAGTTTCGTTTAATTTCTTCATCATGTCACTACACAATCAAATCTGCTTGGCTGGGTGGCAGCATGAAATCATATTGACTGGGTGGCCTCATTCATAAGACTTATCCAGAAAGGACAACCTTGGCACTCACTTGCATTGATTTGCACTAATTCATGTCAGGAATGATGACATTCCTAATGACTACGGGATTCATTATGTGAAAGCAGCATCAGCCACATGGAAAGTTTTCACCAAAACAACTGCACCCAAGAGACACAATAGTACTTAAGCAGACTGGTAAGAAAGGTAAATATTCACATAAGTGAAATGTTTTATGAGGTATTTCCGCTCCACTGAGATCACTATTTTCAACCTTTAAAAAAAAATCAATAATGGAAAATATTTTGTGCAGTTCAGTTTACAGTCCCCCAATGAGAACTT
The DNA here is from genome assembly GCF_019175285.1 of Sceloporus undulatus. Classification (NCBI taxonomy): domain Eukaryota; kingdom Metazoa; phylum Chordata; class Lepidosauria; order Squamata; family Phrynosomatidae; genus Sceloporus; species Sceloporus undulatus. The sequence continues at coordinate 40,343,953 of NC_056528.1, read as the reverse complement.
ATTTTGTATTAGCATGGATGCTCATATTCTCTCATTATTTACAAAATCAGCTCTCTCAAAAAAGTCCTAAGCAAGGACCTTTATGGCCATCCCAGACTTTTAGCCTTGTAGCATTCTGGAAATCCTGAATAGGACTAACTCAAGTGGTCTCTGATTGGCATGCAATGGGATTTCAGCTCACTACCATTTATCCTGTCATTTTGCAACCTCAGCTAGCTTGACCTGGATTGTAAAGGGAATTTACAAAAGCACCTTCAGTATTTGAATGTCTTATGATGCATCGTTTGGCTTCAGAGAGATAGGCCTTCATTTTTCAGAGTTGTTCCCTAATGCTTCCTTGATCGTGGATGATGGCAGCAGAGAATTTGGGAATCTTTGCCAGCTGTATGTGATATAGCTTGCCAGTTATAACAAGCTTATCTCTAGAGTGGCCAAAAATGGCTCTTTGACAGTTCAGTTACAGCTTTTTGTGGCTATCAGCATCATCCTTGAGATGCTGACAGGCTGGGCTGTTCATGTTCTCTATAGCAATTCAGGGGACAATTATCACTGTGAGTGAGGGAAAGTATTTGGCATGCAGAAGAAAATAGTAATTGAAGAACCATGCAGGAAGGAGAAGAGGATGGAAATTGGTGAAGAACTACAAAACAGGAGAGACTAAAGCAGCTGCCATGGAGATGTGGGAAGCTTAGAAAAAGTGAAAGAAGCACTGGCTGCATAAAAGGTGTAAATAGCATGGAGCTAAGAAAGAGCAGCTTGGCCAAAAAGGAAACTCGAATCAGTGGTTTTGTGGTACAGTGTCTGAGTGCAGGTCATGACCATGGTAGTTGAATAGCACACAAAATGCAGGTAACTAAGTTGATTCATCTCAGCAAACCAATTCTGGCATGTATCAGATACACTAGAAGCAGGTCCTTTGTAAAGGCTGTGGATCTTAATGGCTTATTCAAGACCAAGCCAATTCAAAATACTTTGCTTTACAACAAGGAAAGTACATAACAATAGTTTGTGGGGTATAGGTGGCAGGGGAGAACCTATGTACCTTTGAGGTGCTAAGGTTAGAGGGCACTCAGAAGCTTGAATGAGGTGAAAATACAGTATATCCTTAGCTTAAATGATAAAATCCCTTTGTGCTTTGTCTATGTCAGCCCTAAAACAAATCCAATTAAACTCAAATAATCTGAATAGCTGATTTACCACTTTCCCTATTATTTAATGGGTCTACTCTAAATTGAGACATGCAATTAAATTATCCCCATTTCAATGCCATTAAAAAGTGTACACCTTCAAACATGCTTTTTGGTTTCCTTCAGCATGGCTTGGCTCTGCCTGCTGGATTGTGAATTTCTTTCCTCTGCTCTGTTTGAGCCTCTAGAACTAATAATAACAATTTATACAATATATAATATAATTTATTTATATAATACAATAATAAAACTAACAGTTAATTTTTTTCATCTAATCATAATCAAAAACTGGAGCATTGAAGTGGATGGCACTAAAGGTGGTTGAGCTGGTGTCTTCTTCCAAGGATGACTGCTCAGAATGGACACTTCAGAGGGAGATGCGTAGCCCTTCACAGGTCCAAATGCGACCAACATGGAAAGAGTTCTTCCATCGTGCTGAGAAGGCTCCATGGGTTCCACCTGTGCCCAGTCTGGACCCTACATAAATATGTGGCATCCTGCCCCCAGGAGAGTGCCCTTTGTTTACCCATGTGGACAGCTCCCCACTGACAAGGTTCCAGGTGGTGTCGGTGCTCTGCTCGACATTGCGACATGCTAGTCTGCCACCAAGAGAATTTGGGGGCCATTCATTCTGCATTGGGGCTGCCACATCTGCTGCAGGATGTGGCTTGCTAATGGACTATATAAAGAGATTGGGCAGGTGAACATCTGGGGCTTATGCGGGCTACATCCACCATGGATGGACTCTTGTACAAGGCTGTCTATGGTGTGGTATGGGAGGAGGGGTGATACCATGAGTTACTGTGGGAGGGATCTTTCACATGAAGGCAGCAATGGAATAGCAGTAATACTGAGAGCCTATTGAGCAATTTTGCCCATTCATGAAAAGGTGCACTACAGTAACCAATGGTTGCAAGGCAGTAGCAGGACGGACATGCTATTGTGTGATAAGTACAGGCCAAAGACACTTTTATGCAGTTAAAATTCTACTTGTTAGCTTCATGTGATAAAGCCCTTAGTTAGGAATGAAATCCATTTAACATCTAGTAGAACATATGTCTATGAGGAATGTGGACATTGTTGGACTGCAACTCCCAACTTTCCTTGTCATTAGTTATGCTGCCAAGACTGGAAGGTATATAAGGTTCCCTGTGGTATACAATGGGCTCCATGCTACCAAACAGTCCAAACCATTCCCCCCCCCCAAGCAACTATGATCTGCTTCTGTCTTAAAATGATGTGACTCAATATATATGGTGGTTTATAATCTGGTGGAGTATCACATCAACAGTGCAAACCTAAGCATGCTAACTTCAAGTTAGCCCCACTGAGCACAGCAAGTCATAATCCCCAGCAAGCAAGTTTGGGATTGTAGCTTTAAAAAATTAACCATCTTCAATTTATTAGTAAGTCTCTTTGAAAATGGAAAATAGAAAATTGGTGAATGTCCTCCACCTTCATAGTAATACTTTAAAAAAAAATCCCTCGGGCTGAGCTGGGGGGGGGAGAGCAATGTAAGGAACGGAAAGCAGAGGGGTAAAAATCAAATATTTAACGATATGGAAAGGTCTGTAAGTGTTGCATTTTTATACTTTCCTTTAGTGATTATTTTATTTAATTTATTTAATATTGAGTAAAGTGGGGGAAGTAGGATCTGAATACACACAGATCCAAGTAATTAATGTTGAACAAGGGCACCAGGTAGCATGCCTAGGTTCCAGATAAAATCCAACCATTATGACCACCATATGTGCTCTGCTGGTTGCACAAGAACAGCTGGAATGCACTCAGGCTAAGTCCTGTGCCTGATCCATGGCTTGGAGTACAGAGATGTGCCTGGACACCTTATGATTTTTCTTGCATAACGGAGAGGTAGTTGGGAGCAAAGGAGTGTTTGGCCCCACTACCTATGCTTCTTCTACACCTCCAGTGATGATATAAATATGCTGGCAGTGAGATGTACTTTGCCAACATGCTTGCTTGAGCTAGGACATGGTCCTTTTTTCAGTTTTGTTGTTGTTGTTGTATTTTAGAATAAGCACAGTTTTATCATGTGCACTTTATTTCTCAGAAACACACCAAAGTCAACACAATTTAGCAATTATTATTATTATTATTATTATTATTATTATTATCCCACTCTTTCCCCAGAACTGGGACTTTTCCCAGAACTGGGACAGTAGACCATTGGAATCCACTAGGATTTGGTTCCAGGACCTCCCATGGATAGCACATTCCATATATGCTTATGTCCTATTATATACAATGTTGTATTGAAATAGTGTCCCTTATATAAAATAGCAAATTCAGAATTTTTGGAACTTATATGTTATGGAAATATTTTCAAGCTATAGATGGTTGGATCTGTGGATAATGAATTTGTGGATATGGAGGGTTGACTGTACTCAAGACAAGATGCATCTTTTCTTGCAACAAGTATCAGAAAATGAGAAAAGAAACCCTTTACTGAGACTGTTAAGTCCAGTAAAATTTCAGCCCCATCCATTGTGAACACTTGTAACATTTAGACTTTTGAAGGTTGTGATCTATGTCACTGAGGACCTGAAACTTTGGCCATCCCCTGATTTAGTTTTTCTTTAAAACAGACACACAAACACACACAGTCTCCCTCTCTGTCTTTGTATCCAACTGTTCAGGCAAGCAACCAGGCAGCAGAGATTACAGCTGAGCCAAAAGAAGAATATCAGTTGCCAACCATCCCCTTTGGACCTTTTTTTATAGACTGATCTTCCTCTCTCTGATTTCTTCCTACTGGGACTTGCTTGTAGCCTTTTGATCTGTCCCTTTGGAAGGCTTTCTGCCTTGATCCAGCATCGCCATTGCTTTAGAGGCTTTCCACTTCACACTCCTTTATTTTTGACTTCTGTATGGAGTTGGCTCTGAGGCAGTTAACAAAGAATCTGCAGTGTTTAAAAATTTCTTGATAAATCTTACAGGTCAAAGTGCCTTTCCTAGGTAAAAGCAGCTCAGTAACACCACTGCAATTATTAAGTTTATTTACATGGCAGGGATGATGCACTGTTTAGTCTACATTTGGGAAAGGGGAAACAAGAGTGTTCTCTACTGACCCATTTAGGAGGGGGTGATGGATCCAAAAGGTCGGCAGAGCATTGCCTAGTTTTGTGTTGAAGGCATATGTGGCCTCTGGGAGCCATCAAAGGCTTAGCTTGGCATGGATTTTGTGTGCAATTTATTCCAGACCTTATTCTCATTCACAGAACACTGCTCAACAGGACACCTTTGATTCCCTGAAATCAAAAAAGGTGAATGGAATGAGAACACTGTGTCCAACCCTTTGCTGGGCAGAAACCAAGGCAGTTCACACAGAAGCAGGTTTTAAGGATAAAAGACTTCAATTAGGAGATTCACAGGCCTCATTTGATCATTTGTTCCCCATGCATAATTAAGCGGAATTCATTTTTTCCCTTCCAACCAAGTCTTACATGAAAAAATAGCCAATAGATTATAATAATTGCAACTTGCCTGAGGGCTGGGGAAAATTCTCAAAATGGGACCAAAGCAAGATGTATTTGTGATTATTGGCGGAAGTACAAATATATACGTGGCAGTTAGGCATCTGTGAAGTAAACAATCAAGTTAGAAAGAGGGTAAAGGAACCATGTAGAGAGAAGTTAAATTTTATATACTGATTTAGGCCTTGTCTGTACTGACTGGTAATTCTGGGGCCAGTCTGGAGTATTATGAACTGGAATTGGACCTGGATTGGCCATGATGGTGGCTGCATGCACTGGGTCAAGCCTGTTGTGTTGGTGCAGCATTATCTACATGGTCCAGCCAGGCCAACACCACATCAACACTGCTGGGCCATCCTCCATCCTTGGAGCTGCTATCACCATATCCATTACTTGCAAGAGCTTTGTGGAGAGACCTTCTGGCACACCAGAGCTTCTCGGCTCACCTGTAAGGCCAATGAAGAGATAGGGCAGGGAACACCTCAATCATATGGTGCCTTGCCTCAGAAGAAGGCAAAGACAAACCCACTCTGAACTAAACTTGCCAAGAAAATCCCATGATAGGCTCACCTTAGAGTTGCCATAGGTTGAAAATGACTTGAAGACAAAGAACAACACCTTCAATTGCAGCATTTATGTATGAAGTTTGCTTTTCTTCCAGCTTTGGTTTTTTCTTTCAATTGAAGTGATTCCTCCTCCCACACATACACACTGCACACATTGTACTGTGTAGAAAACTAAGGAAGCAAACAGATTTTGCAGGACCTACATGGAAAGAGGGCACAGTGTAGACCTGAATATACCAGGGAGATGAAAAAAATCTTTCCTCATTAGTATGTTTAAGTTTATTTCTTCCTGGCCTTTCCATTCAGACAGAGCCAGCAGTACCATTCATGACACAGTCATCTCAGCAGGTTTTGGATGTTATGAAAGAGCAGAAATTATTGTTTATTTACTTTGTTCTTACTGGAATTACTGCTGTTATTGTATGATGCTCCCAGGAATAGGGAGAGGTCTTGTGGGATGTTGTGCATCAGATGCCTAAATAACTTGATCAGTTTGGGATACAATGAGTATATCATGACTTTGGTGGTAAGAAGTGCTAATTACAGCTCTGCCTCAGAAGTAAAATGTCTGGGGCCAGCCTTGTTTTTAGGCAGTGATTTATTGAGGGATGCCACAGAGAGTGGGCAAGGTATGGTGCTTTAGATGACTGCAGCCCTGGCCAGCATAGCTAATGGTGAGGCGTATTGGGAGTTGCCATCTTACAACATTTGGACAGCTGCATTTTGCTCATCCTGCCTTCTTCCATCTCCAGCAGCTGATTGGGAATAGAAAGATTTGAGGGGCCAAGGATATTCCACTGGTCTATGCCACAGGCATAAGCATAATGTCCATTCTGTGGTCAAGAGAAAACTATAATGGAGATGACCCAGGTGAACAAAAGACAGAAAACCCAACAGTTAGCTTTTCTGGTCAACTGAGAAAAGCAGTGTGCATGGCTCATTATAGCCAAGGGCTGTTAGAAGTGTATTAAGTCCTAATATAAACCCAAATTAGTCTAAGTGCAAGAAACAGGCACTGCAGCTTGACTGGCAATGCTGACTTAATGCAGAGCAAAAACCTATTTACACCTGAGGCTGTACTTATGAATAGAGGCTGATCAATGAATCAGAAGGTGCATATAAGCTTGGATTGTTGTTTGTGTGAGGTAGAAAGAGGGAGGGGTCCTGCGCAAATAAAGAATAGAAGTGTAAGTCAGCATTCCTCTGAGTGTACATCTACAATGTGCAAGGTTTGACACACTTTAACTGCCATTGCTCCATCCTACAGAATCTTGGGATTTATAGTTTTGTGAGGAACCAGCACTCCTTGACAGAGAGGGCTAGAGACTTTGTAAAACTACAGATTACAGGATTTTATAGGATGGAGCTACAGCACTTAAAGTGATGACAAACTGCATGATTTCTACAGTGTAGATGCAACCTGAATACCTGGGTTGCTGATCAGTGAAAAGCAGCAGAAATACATTACTTGGAAGGGATGATGAGCCCCAGCAGTATCCTATAAAAGGAGGTGGCAGACAAGTACAGCACACATAGAGACAAATATGGGAAGCGAAGAACTCCTACTCAATTTAAAGTATAGGCACTGACCTTTAAAATTTCAACAGCTTGTAAAGATTTCCACATAAATTTCTTGAAACTCAAAGAATGAAAGTCCAAATCACAAATTACATTCAGCGTAAGCAAGTGTGAACTGCTTCATACTTGGTCCCAAACCCAGTTTTTCATATACACTGGTGTGATCTGAGCCACTGGTGACCGACCGAGAAAGAGAATTTCAGCTTTTGGTGGACAGCTCAGCAAAAATGTTGACACATCATGAAATCTATAGTGTATCCACATTTTGAAAACTATGAGTGATCCTTCTTGAAAAGGGGAGTGGGAAGTGATGGAGCAAGGAAGGATTTACTCTGTTACAGCAGGTCCAAATCTCTTCCATCCAGGGACACAGTTACAATGCTGGCAGAAAGTTAGGCCAGGATGAAGATAGTCCTCAGTTATGGCAGCAATTTAGACTTTGCACATTTAGTTTGCATTCAGGTGGCCCAATGTCAGTCCCATTAACCCATGGGCTTCTTTGCTAGTTATTGTGTTCTCAATAAATCAATAAATAATCAGGGGTGCATTTTTAGCTGTTCTGGTGGAGCTTACATCCATAGTATACTATTTTCATAAGGGAAATAAACGGTCATGGAACCCATTATTTCCCCTTCCACCATCTTGTGAGACAGATGACGGAAACCATAAAAATCCCCCAACCGCTTTGTTTTGAGACATAAATACCAAACTTAGGACAACTCACCAGTTCTCTTTACAAAATTGATCAAATTTTGCTGTTCCTGGTGTTTAGCCATTGCATCATTAGAGATGTTCCCTCTATAGCATTTTGTCTAATAGAATGAAGAGGTGGTGGTTGTTTCTAATGGAGGTTAGGAGAGAGAGGAAGGTCGTAACAACTGAAAGAACCTACATTCTGTCATCCTACATTGTGTCTGGTGCTCACTGATAAAAATGAAGTTTCTAACTACAGCCTGGCAGGCTGCAGGATCAACCAATTGCCTTGGCAAAGGAACAAAATTATCAATTTCTTTGTGGTATTGCTTAATAAGCTCCTGAAAGGGCACTGTTGGGATTTATCATTGGACTACTACACTCTATAAAAATGCTTATAGAGAAATAAGGATTTTTTTTATTTTCAAATGCTCCTGTATTGCCGTGGCTAATTTATTTTTTCTTTTAAAAGTTCAGACATGATCTTGTCCTTTTGTTACGATATTCATCTATAATGGAAATTAACAGGGGGAAAAAGATGATGGATAATTGTAGCAGTTTCAAGCTGTTCTTTTCCTAAAGTATTTTATGTTCACTGCATTTTTTTTTAAGAAAGGAGGGAAAATAATGTAAGAGAAAAGGATGGTTGTAATCTTTTCCAGCTTGCCAGTTGATGCCTTAGCACAGGTCATGTTCCTTGCTTCATTGCTTATCATGCACTGAAGTTATGGATTAAAGAATCCTTTCAAATTTTCTTGTCCTCATCAAGGAAGATTTTATTGACCCAATAAGACATTCCAACAACAACAACAAAATGGTCAATCACTGTCAGATGTTTTCCAAATTGCTTTTTATTTTTGCCCCCCACTCCCTAGCTGGCATAATCCCCCCCCCCAAAAAAAAACCAACAACAATGCATTTTTGCATTTAGGGCAAAGGCCTTTTTATCACAAAACCCCCATTTTTGACCAAATGAATTTTTCACAGAAAGTATTCAAATGTAAAAAAAGAAAGAAAGAAAATATTCAAAAACTCTCATTATATGCCCTAGGAAAATATGACTTTAGAAATTATTCATCCTTGCATGCAGAACTGAAGTAAGTAGAGATTTATATCTCTCACTGAACTATTATTCAGTTTCAAGATTGCACTGATTCTGGATCTGTCCCTGTAGATATGGCATTAATATCCTAAGGAGGATCTATTTCATTATATAGATTCTTATCATGCCTTGGATGTCCATGATAAGAGGGGTCAGATAGGGGTTCTAGACAGCTAGACAGCAGGTCCTTTCTTGGGCTTGCAATAAGGAAGTGAAGCCCTGAGAGAGCAGCAGCTCATCTGCATACTTTCCTCCTTCAGCCTTTGCTGAAGTTGTTGTGAGAAAAACAAAAAAGCTGGGATGGGAAAGACAGCAAGCTTTTGAAGCCAGCAGATGAGAAGGTGAAGCTCTGGGAGAGTAGCAGTTCATTTGCATAGTTCCCCCATCAGACTTTGCTAAAGATGCTGTGCATATAAAAAGCAGTTGGGTTGGAAGGAGCCACAAGCTTTTATGCTAGTGGCAAGTACCTTGTGGTATGTGCAGTTATATCCCTTATAGATATTATGGGGGAAATCAGAGATAATGACAGAAGCAGAAGGATCTGTAGTTGTATGCTGCAAGGTATGGGCAATGCTTGTCTTTTTGCCAGAAAACTTCACCAACTACATCTCCAGCAAGTGCAGAAAAGAGAAGGTCAGTGCACTACAGCTACATGTTGAGTCCTTTCAATGCATTCGAGAAAATGAGAACTTCTAGGATAGAACACAGGGAGAATTGATCCGACAGAACCAAGAGGAAGAAACTGCCAAGGAGAATGAAGATACTGGTAAGAGTTAGGAAACAACATGGAGGACAGTCACTGTCAGGAACAGACATAAGGGATTCACAACTGCTCCAACTAAGCAATCTCTTCCTGCACCTTCATGAGGATATCAGCAATGAAGATACTCAAACCAGCAATAAGGGACATCACATACTATGGAAGGAATAATTGTATCTACAAACCACAAGAAGAAGACAAAGAAAAGTGCTGATAATTGAGAACTCATTGCTCAGGGGTATAGAGACACCTGTGTGCCAACCTGAGAAGTGAAATGTGCTGTCTTCCTGGCACCTGTATCTAAGATTCAGTGAAAACTCATTAAGAAAACAGTTCAGTACCAGTTTCTTCTTATTCATGTGGGAACCAATGGAATGGCCAAGAATACCTTTGAACAGATAAGTTCAGACTATGAAGCTTTGGGCAGAAAACTGAAAGGTATTCAGATGCAGAGGTTATTCTTGAAAATTCTACCAGTAAAGGATAGAATACTACACAAAAACAGGAAGATACTAAAAGTGAATGACTGGATACATAAATGGTGTAGGTAGGATATAGGCAAGCTTGGACTTCTGGGACCATAGTCTTTGCTTCTTTAAAAGAGGGCAACTGGCCATGGATGGGCTGAATCACACATAGACCAGAAAGAGTATGGCAAGTCTGATCAGGAGGGTGGCACAAGTTTGGAGATGATAGCTCAAACATCAGCCAAAATGAAACATCTGAGCACAAACTCATTTGAATTCTAGAGGAAAAGATGAGAGAGAGGATGGATCCAAAGTAAAACTGACAGTAAATTAATTGTTGCAAACTGCTGTCAAGTCACCTTCAATTGTTTTATTTTCAACCATGTTTTTTGTTGCTGGATTATGGTTGCCACCTTTCCTACTCCTCAACAGGATCCTTTCATACCTATGTGACAGGAAGGTATACCATGTTATACTCTATAATGGAAATAGCTGAAGATATTGAATTTGTCTAATGAAGACTATTTTGTGTAGTTTATTTTTCTTCACCCAAATGCATCACAAATCTCAAAAAATGCATGGATTTATGAATAAAGATAGTGCTTTGTCCTGTTGCTGGTCTCAGCAGCCATGAAATAGATATATCTGTATTGAAATGTTAACCCCAACAAATTTTGCACCTCTGCTCATGAAGAACAGCTCTTCTTTTCTTTTCTTTTAATTTCATTTCATTTTGTTTCTTCTTCTCTTTTAGTTAGTCTACAGAGTTACAGCATAAGAAGACGGTTTCTTTTCATGGTAAATAAAGGTTTGGCATATGTTCATTCAAGCTGTGTATTTAGTTTATGTATATTTTTCAGGCTTATGTGTATTTTGTTTAAAAAATAGTCATTATCATTGTACCAAACTATGCAACTTTTATGCATTTGACACTGTTGTATATTTAACAAATAAGCCCTTAATTATGCAGTAACACCATAAATTACTGACTAATATAGGTTAGATTTGTTTGTGCTTAATGCAAAGGTGAAATGTGACCCCTGACTCCAAAGCTGCTATGACAGCCTACATATCTTTTATTTATAGATATAGTTATTAAGATGCGGGCATTTTCTTTAAGCAGGCAGTAATGGCTTTTAATCATGTTCAGGAGCTTTACTGAGCTTGGTAGCAGCAGTGGTTCCCTCTCCCTACTTGTTTTTTTCTCAACCAGGGGTAGGCAGACTGCTGCCTTGCCAGATATTGTTGGCCTACAACTTTCCATCAGGTCTAGTCAGCATGACCAGTAGTAAAGCAAGCTGGGAACCTCTGAAGAACTGTGCTTTGCCTGTTCCAGTATGACACTAAACACTGAAGTTGTAATTTCCCTCTCACGGCAGGTCTATTGAAACATTCAGTAACTGTGTGTGTGTTTCACATGCAAGGAGGGGAACATGTTAACCCTCTATCCTCTGTCACTTTTTTGCTCACAGTAAAGTACTAATGTGTCTGAATCATAGAATCATACAGTTGGAAGAGACCACAAGAGCCTTCTAGTCCAATCTCATTCTGCTATGCAGGAATAATAATAATAATAAATACATAAAACTTTTATTTATATCCTGTTCTTCGGTAGCAAGACAATCAGAGCAGTTCACACTAAAACGTTCACATACAATACATAAAATTACAGTACACTCGTCCCCCGGGTTACGAAATTAATTCGTTCCGGCGCCATTTTCGTAACCCGGAAGTTTTTCGTTAGCCGAATCCCCATAGGCGCTAATGGGGAAAAGCCGCGGCTCCGCCGCGGCTCCATTTTAAAAA
>NC_056528.1:40281136-40332200 GCF_019175285.1 Sceloporus undulatus | reverse complement strand
CCGTTAGCCGAATCCCCATAGGCGCTAATGGGGAAAAGCCGCGGCTCCGCCGCGGCTCCATTTTAAAAAGCGCCAGCGTTTTTTCGTAACCCGGGTAAACCTTCGTAACCCGGAAATAATTAATTAATATTTTTTTTTCGTAACCCGGAAATTTCGTATCGCGGCGCGTTCGTATCCCGGGGTACCAGTGTATCCCCCCCCCTTAAAAAGAATTAAATAAATACACACTCAAAGCACTCCTGAATGCCATCCGACAGATGGCCACACAACCTCCAAAAAGGGAGATTCCACCACTCTCTGAGGTAGCATGTTCCACTGTCAAACAACTCATCAATTTCTCACAGTGGATTTAATAGATGTTGCTGCAAAGCCCACAAACAGAAACTGAATGTAACAGTACTTCACAATCATTATGGTTCTCAGGAACTGATAATCCAAAAGGAAAGGATAGGAAAGATATTACTGCTTCTACATAAGAGTCTGCCTCTGAAACTAATTTAGGGCATGTTTACACTGGTTGCTTAATCTGGGGCCAGTCTGGAGCATTATGTCCTGGACTGGCCCCAAATAGTCACCACATGCACCAGGCTGAATCTGAGTCAGCTGGGCCAGCAATGCAACAGCCCACTGGCCCGTCCCCCTCAGTGCCACCATCGTTGCCTCACTGTCCAAATAGCTCCCTGCAAGAGCCTAGCCAGTGCAAACACTGTTGTTGGGGGCAGAATGGGGCACCCTGCCATGTGATCAACAAGGAGGGGATTTCCTTGCCTCCTCTGTGTTGATCGCACACGCTTCTCATTCTGACACCAGTAGAAGTAATGGTGCCAACAAGGCTCTCATAGGGAACTGCTTGGCTGGTGAGATGGCAGTGGTGGCTCCAAAGAGGATCCACCCTCTTCTCTGTGCTGCTCAGCACAGGATAAGGAAGATGGCACCACTTTTGCTGTCTACAACTGGATTAGGCTGAATTGGAACTGGTCCAGCTGTCCAGAGAGTCAAGAATATCAGAGGCACTTTGGAGTTTCCTATAAACTACAAAGTAAATTGCAGGTTCTCTAAAACCAAATTAACATTCCAGGACAAGGGTAAATCCAGTGTACTGTATATCCTTAATGTCAACAAGCCCATAGACTTCCTTCCCACATCCCCTCATCACAGATCTAGCCCAATCGCATTATCTAATTTGGAGGGTCTGTTTTTGTCAATTAAAAATAACAGCAATGGAAATAGATCCTTCTGTTCAATTTCAGCATATCATACATAATTTTATATGCTCTGACCACATTCATTCAGTTGTTCAAATTAAAAATAGACACCAAACACTCCCTTTCTTCACAGGAAAGGTGCTCCATTCCAACCCCATTGTCATTTTAGCTTGCCCTCTTTTGGTACCATTTCCAGCTCTGCATGAGGTTGTTTTTGAGATGGGGCTTATTATGAATAAAAGGAATGACTTAAGAGAATATAAAACTCTTTTAAAAGTCTGATATCATGGAGGGCTGCAATACATTTTAAAAGTCTTTTATGTGCCATTTTAAAGAACCTTTTGGCTTATTTAGCTACTCCTGAGAATAATAGGAACTCACACAAGAGAAACCATAAGCCTACATCTTTTGCTGCCAACTAAAAGATGTTAGATTCCTTTCTGGAAATAGTTGATTTGCTTATCAGTACTGGAGATGAGGAAAGGAATATATCATTAGTGTTGCCTTTAGGAATCAGAGGGGTATACATGTGTCCACATACTGTACACAAATATGTCTGTGAGAATATGTATTCCTGTGTTCATTCATGAATTGTACCTAGGAACAAGAATCCTCTTAAGCCCCAGGTACAGATTGAGAATACAGTTATACTTGGATAGAATGAAAAATGTACGTTTATGTGAATACACAAATGTATATTCAGATTTTGGGAGCTGTAAATGTTGTACCACACAGCCTGCAAGGAGCACAACCTTTTTTGTCTATAAAGAGTTTATGTAGGATATTTTGTAAGAGACCATTTTAAGGTACAGAAGATTTGATAGAGGAAAGCGACAGAGAGCCACACCAAGAGAGTGTGAAGGAAAAGTACAAGCGGAAGAAGATGGCAAAAGACACAAAACGTCCAATGCAGCCTTCATCAGCTTTGAAGCCAGAGGGTGACAGGGTGAGACCTAGAGCTACATTGCAGCCAGGGTTTTAGAGTACAAGACAGGCCTGAAACCCAAAGTGAATATGTAATTTGTCAGACTATGTTCTGTCTTGTTTCATTTTACTGTAAGTTTTGAATTGTAAATCATCTGAATTGTTCATATTGCTTTCTTCCCTTCTTTTTGACTTCTTAAGAAGTAGCTAATAAGTACCTAGAAACCCAGCATGCTATAGAGGTCTATGATTCTGAAAATCAGGGTTTGACTCCTTCCTTGGGCACAGAACCCACTGGGTGACCTTTGGCAAGTGACATACTCTCAGCCCCAGAAAACTCCATGATAAGTTCTAGGGTCACTGTAAACTGGAAAGGACTTGAAGGCACCCAACAACAACAACCACAACGGTTTATTAAGTCACTTTTTTGTTTTTACCTTTTTTATTTTCATTGGTATTTCATTCCTTTCAACATTTTGTACCAGTATGTTGGGGCATAGAAAAAAAATTAGAAAAATCTGTACAAAATTGAACTTCTTATATTCATGATTACTTAGGTAGAACTAGTAATGTTTACACACACTGAACATGCTAGGATATATCTCTATGTGTGGTAGTAGATACATTTTTAAATGAACAATTGCTCTTTCTAAAATTATTATTATTATTATTATTATTTACTTACATCCCTCTCTTCTCCCAACATAGGGTCTCAAAGCAGCGAACAGCAAATTTAAAACAATACAATTTAAAAACTGTATTAAAAACAATTAAACAGTTTTAAAAGTGAAAACACTTTTAAATTAAAATGTAAAATGTATTAAAAACTCTATAGAAACCTTAAAATCTGAATGATACAGCATTTAAGGCCCAACCGCTAACAATCTAAAAAAGCCTGAGGGCACAATAATGTTTTAAATCTGCGGCCAAAAGGAAAGCAGGGATGGTCTCATCTTGGCCTCTCCAGGGAGCGAATTCAAGAGCCTGGGAGCATCCATTGAAAAAGTCCTCTCCCTTGTTCCCACCAAATGAAATTGGGAGGGTGGTGGGACAGAGAAGAGGCATCTCTGGATGATCTCAACATTCTGGTGGACTCATAAAAGGATATACAGTCCTTTACATTTATATGACACTGATTTCATCATTTCTAATATTTTTTTACTCAGGAAGCTTGAATACTGTAATGCAATGTGTCTGAATGAATACAAGTGCTTTTCATTACATGTGAATAATTGTATTTGATTTGAAGTCAAAGGATTTCATGGCCAGCATCCATCGTTTTTTGTGCGTTTTTCGGGCTATGTGGCCATGTTCTAGAAGAGTTTCTTCCTGACATTTCACCAGCATCTGTGGCTGGCATCTTCAGAGAATGCTAACCTGGAAGAGAGTGGGTATATAGCAGGTGGGTATATAAGGAAGGACTAGATCAGAGGTGACAGAGAAAAATGGGGATGGGAAGAGAGAAGAGGGAATGGCCCTATTCATTTTGATGTTTAGTCTCACCCATCATTGGCTTTGGATTCCCTCCCCCCCACACACTGCCAGCATAAGGCCTTTGCAGAAATTATGCTTGGACAAACACAACCCTTGACTGTGAAAAAGAACCTTCCTCATATGTTCCATCTTCTGTATTCTCTATCACTATAGTCTGTATGGTATATTACTCTGCAATCACCAGAGGCTAGTACTTTCAGGAATGGATGAAGCAATCAGTTCCTGGTTATATCACTTTCACATGTTTTTGCTCATAAATCTGTTCCATATCAGTTTTGCATTAATCTCTGAGTTTAAAAAGAACTGCATGAAAATTTTCCACTTAAATATACATTTGAATGAGAGGGAATCACACTCCCTCTAGCTACTGTTTTAGAAGGCATGATTTGGCTGAAATGGTGGGCTTGTGCATGTGTACATTTTATTTAGTCCACCTTCCCGTCCCCTCAGTTTGTGATAACTGCCATGCACATTTCCAGGAGATTAAGTCTCAGTGAGTGGGCCTGATAGCTTCAGTTCCATGCACATTTCTTGAAAGTAACTTCCCTTGCACAAAGCAAAACGTAAATCCTGAGTAAATGTGCTTAGATCCAGAGTGAAAACTCCAAACGTCTATGAAAGAAGATTGATGCCCTTCTAATTCCCCTCTGTGGTTGTCCTGCAGTTTAAAAAGGGGCAGCACAATGTTGTGTCACCCTGTTGGCACCTAAAAAACATGTGTTCATTATGTTCTGGGCTTGCAGCCTAAACTTTAAGTATTAAGCAAGAATACAAAGAGTTTCTTAAAAGATGCCTACTGCTCTGTTCTTACAAGGACAAATCCATTGCCAAAGCTCAGAAGACATTTGTCATGGCTAAGACTAGTAGTTCTGGGTATAGCTGCATGACATCCTTGTAGTATTGTTTTTGTTGTTGTTGTAACAGCAGATATCCCCATCTCTCCACCCATTTTCTCTTTATTAGCAGGTATAATACAAACGGCAGGCCAAGAACTGTTACACACACTGATACTGTCCACATGTAGTAAAAGCACTAGTTAGAGATAACTAGGACACAGAAAAAGCAAACAGTATAAGCTCTTGAGGAAATGGGCAAACAAGAAAGAAAGGTGGACAAATAACAAAGTGCTTCTTATTGTGGTTGGTACATTTGGAAAAGCCCAATAAGCACCCTCCCTCCTTTGGGAAGAGCATTTTGAACCATATTCTTTTTCTTTACAAATGGTAGAACAATAAACATAGGCAACACCAGTTCCTCTTATCTGTCATGTCAGACTTTCATGCTTACCAGCCTTCCCTCCCAAACAACAACACCAAAAAAGATTGTGAAATCCCAGCCTACTGTTGGCCTCAAAACACTGCCACGGGGCCCATTTATAAGGGAAAAAAGGGAGTCTTTATACCTATTTGTTTTTTGTCTCATTGCCCACAACAGTCTTCTACCACATAGGCAGCCTCCCGACTCCCCGTGCGCCCCAGCATGCCTTGCTGGGGCACACTTGCTCCCTATTGGCTGGCCGAGGGGGGGAAGGGAGGGACTTCTGCCACCCGAGCAACGCTCTAGGAGGCAGGAGGTCCCTCTTGTTGGTTGCTCCTGTCCTCCAGGGCAGCCAATTGGCTGGCTACTTCTGGGGGCGGGGCGACTCCCCTCCCACCCCCCACCTTCGGGTCTCGCCTATTTAAGGCCATGTGGTGTCCATTCTGGGTGCCATTATTGCTCGGCTCTCCCACCTGCCCTCCCTATGGTGCGTGGTTTTGTCACAACTTTGGGGCGGTAGCAGAGGTTCTGGATCTGGTAGGCATGGTCTATAAGGTTGCATAGCACTGTATAGGGAGTCCCCATGGGACACGGGAGTGATAAGGGCATGAGTTGTGGCCATTGCGGGGGCCATAACGTGACACCGCTTCCCAGTGACTAGGGGCTTGATTATTAAATGCAATCAGTTGGCTGCATAGATACGAGAGGGCGTTAATTTAGCCCCTAGCTCATCCCGATGCCTTGCTTTATATGACATGCCCTTTATCTTACAACAGCGGGTTGTACGATGACTCAGACCTTATCCTTTTGCCAACCCTACCTTTTTGTTGCTGGTTTGTGTTAATAAAGTTGTGGCCTTTCTTCCACATGCGGCTCTGTGTGTTATTGTGGCGCCGCCCTCCCAGGCAACCATTTTTGCCTTCTTCCCTGGTCAGCAGTGATATTGAAAGTAGCTGACTATGCTGTGGGGAAAAGGGGTGGGTGGGTGGGTGAGAATTTGATTTAGTATCAATACAGTGAGGGAAGGGTTCCAGAGATCAGGCAACTACTCCATCAGCCCTCTTGTTTTATGGAACCCAGGAGTGATAGAACTGGCATCCCATATGGGCAAAATCCATTCTGTAGTTTCCCTATCACTTGGGGATGAGAAAGTCCTGTTGGCCTGTTCAGTCCTGCACTTGAATAGCTGGCCATTCTCACTGATTGACCAGTTGTTCAAAGCATCGTGCAGGAGCCCACAAAAATGCATAGGCTCCTTCAAAGAAGACAATGGTGCATCATGCCATTACCAGACCCAGCTACATTAAGGCACAAATGTGGAAACCAAGTAAGTCTGGATATCTCTACTTAAATACCTACCCATCTATAATTCTCCACCACCACCACCACATCAGCTAGCATAGCATACCATGTCCATGAAAAAACGCAACTATTTGCAAAAATTAAATAAAAGTAAAATAAATAAAAATCTAGGGCTGATGGTATCAGGAGAAAGGTGCTAGTGGTGCTTAAGTTAAATGAAGATAATAATTTTGCCATCTAAACACTAATATTTAGTTGCTCATTGCTTTGTGATTCCAACTCTGCCCAGGAAGACTGTCACTTGAAAAGCAGAGGTGCAGCTTTACCCTAAATATACAATGGCCAGGAATGGCTTATTTCCAATTTGTTCCCAACTAATGATGACCCTTTTCAACTGCTGAACAGCCCTTATTGTCAGGAAGTTCCTCCTATTGTTGAAGTGGAATAGTTTTTTGTGGGTTTTTCGGGCTATGTGGCCATGTTCTAGCAGAGTTTCTTTCTGACGTTTCACCAGCATCTGTGGCTGGCATCTCCAGAGAGTGCTTTGCCTGGAAAAATTGGGTGTATATATACTGTGTGAGCCTGGGAATGCAAGAGTGATTTGCATGTGTATTGTTCTGTGTTGATGGCTGGCCTCAGGCTGGGAGGCTAATGCAAACGAGGATTAATGTCTGCTAATTGGTGATCATTATCTGCCCTTAAAGTGAACAAAATTTGGCTTCCAGTCCTGAGGAATAGCAAAATTAGGACTCAGCAAATACAAATGGGAAACCATTCAGAGTCAGGGGCTTTCCTAGCAGATAATGATCACAAATTAGCAGACATTAATCCTCGTTTGCATTAGCCTCCCAGCCTGAGGCCAGCCATCAACACAGAACAATACACATACAAATCACTCCTGCATTCCCAGGCTCACACAGTATATGTACACCCAATTTTTCCAGGCAAAGCATTCTCTGAAGATGTCAGCCACAGATGCTGGTGAAACGTCAGAAAGAAACTCTGCTAGCCCGAAAAACCCACAAAAAACTATGGATGCCGGTCATGAAAGCCTTCGACTTTACATTGAAGTGGAATCTCTTTTCCTGTAGCTTGCATCCATTGTTCCGTGTTCTGCTCCAGATAATAGAACATGTGACAATGGATGCAAGCTACAGGAAAAGAGATTCCACCTCAACAATAGGAAGACCTTCCTGACAGTAAGGGCTGTTCAACAGTGGAACAAACTCCCTCGGAGTGTAGTGGAGTCTCCTTCCTTAGAGGTCTTTAAACAGAGGCTGGATGGCCATCTGTCAGGGATGCTTTGATTGTGAATTCCTGCATAACAGGGAGTTGGACCAGATGGCCCTTATAATCTCTTCCAACTCTATTATTCTATGATGCCTTAGGGTTGCCAGAAGTCAGAAATGACTTGAAGGCACATAACAGAGCTCACCTTATCCAATACTTACAGGGGGAACCCTCTTGTTCTGGTGACCAAACAGCTACGACAAATGCATGCTTAGTCTAGTTCTGGTTGTATAATGATGTACCTTTCTCATAAAACTCCAGACTGGGGATTACCTTTCAAAGAGACACTTTTCAGTCATCAAAACTTATAAACAAATGACATTGAAAAATGAAGAGAACCTTGTTTCTCTGTAGCCATGGGTTTAACTCAACCAATCTTATATTGATTAAATCATTTTTGAATTTTATTATCCTGGGTGGGGCACAAGCAGAGAGGCTAATTGGTGCAGCAGAGACAAAGACTGCAACTACATTGCAAAGTTAATGCAGTTTGACATTGCTTTAACTGCCATAGCTCAGTGTTATGAAATTCTGTCATAAGTAGTTTCGTGAGATATTTAGCCTCTCTGACAGAGAGCTCTGGTGTGACAACAAATTTCAAATCACAGGCTTCCATAGGATGACATAGTTAAGGCAGTGCCAAACCACTTCAGAGGAACACCTGACAAAGGGAGATATAGGTAGCCATTCACTGGTGGCACACACACACATACACACACTTTGTAGAACAGGAGAGAAGCAAAAGAGTTGTTGGGAAACAAAAGATTATGCAGGGTTACTATCACCAGTGTCATAATTCCAGGGCTAGAGAAATAGAAGTGGTTCAGGAGACAGATGTAGATAGGCTGTGGAACACCAGAATATCAGTACTGCCCTAGGAATGCTAGCCAGGTGTCCGTACTTACTGTTTCTTTGAAACTGAACTTCATGAAGGGCCCTTTTGCACCTTTACAGAAGGCAGCAGAAGCTTTAATCTTTTGATCATATGTAACAGCTAAGTAACTCCTGGGCTTCAGCTACTGTGTGCTCAGCATGTGTTCCTGGACTCCCACCCCTTATTTTTTATGCTCTTCCCTGTGGGCCTATTGTTATGCATTGAAATCACTTTTAGAATATGATTTCCAAAGGCAGTTTCCTTGTCTGTTCAGAAGGAAATGAGCTTTCCCAGTGCAAGGAGCTCTAACATTTGTTATATTCTCACCCAAAACCTGAAGCAGTCTATATTAACTGGAAGTGGCATTCAGCCAGGTACCTATAATATTTGGAAACAATGGAAAGGGATGCGAATCCAGGCCTACAACCAACAGCAAAAATGTTGCATTTGAGTAGAAGTGCTGTGGTTATTTAGCTTAACAGTTAATGAGATTTAAAAATAGGCATTTTGAAACACTTTGTTCTAATCCCTTCAGGTGTGAATTAAAAACTAATCAGGGAGAAGTTGTTGCCAAGTTTCCAATTGTTGGCAGGAGATGTGACAGGAAAGAAGACACCTGTATTTTGTTTGCAGCTCAATCTGCTCTTTCAGAAATGGCTCCTATGCTATGAGAAGAACTGATTTGAAATTACAGACAGATTCATTTGCACTAAAATTACTCGCAGGCATGGATTAGTCATATCAGACAGTTGCTCACACTGGACAGTGACACATAAAAACAGCGATCCTTTGTCACTCAAGGTGTTATTCCTAGGAGCATTCTGAGGTTCTGTAGAGAAAAGACACATTGCTTCAATCCCGAAGGAGGAGGAGGAGGTCAAATACCTTGAATTTTGTATGTTCTGTTGGTTACATTCTCTCTATAATGGTACAGTGTTTTCAGTGGTTTTATTGTGAAGAACCTATTATTAGTGTTATTTATATCTCACCTTTCCCCTAAAGTCAGTACTCAAGGTGGCTTATGAATTGAAACAGAAACAATATCATTAAATGTTCCATTGAATTACACAATATTTTTAATTTATTTTTCTCTAAATAAGGATGGAATGTGTTTTATAAATATTTTAACAGCAGAAGCAACAATGACAGAAAATATGTGTTAATAGCACCACCACAAACAAAAAATAACGTTAAAGTAAAAGCACCTCACCCAGTGTCTTAGAAGTCCCTCCTTTTTGCTTGATTCAATCTTCAGGAATGTCTTTACTGAAATGTCATGAAATGTCAAAATGTTTCTGCACAGTACTATTTAATCTTCAATTAATTTTCATCTGCAGGGAAACAGGAACCCAGGAAGCTGTCTTATACCAATATACTGTCTAGCCAAGTATTGTCTATTTTGAATGGCAAAAGCTCTCCAAGGTTTCAGGAGGATGTCTTTTCTAGCACTAGCCGGGGGGGAGGGGGTCGACACAAGCCCTTTGGCATGCACTGTATGTGCTCTTTCACTAAAGCTACAATTCCTCCTGAGTCACAAGAATGGCCTCAGAACCTGAGCAAAGCACTCAAAAAGGCCTGTAGACAGGAAGGTGGAGTCTCTGTGGAGATACCTTTCTCCCAAGTCACTCAATGCATCCTAAAACTTGAAAACAAATTAACAGAGTGACATGATATGGTCTGTTTTGTTTGCCACTGATTATAACTTGGCAACAGCATTCTTACCAAGGGAAGTCTCCAGACAGCCTTCAACAGCAGCCTAACATAGAGGAAACTACAATTATCCAAGTTGAAGAGGGAGTTCTGCCTGGCATTCAATTGGGTACCAGTAGAACACCTACTACAGGCTTGAATTTCAATACAAGGACATATCTTGGTGAGCCAAATTTTCTCTTGCCACACAAGGTGTGACTCATTATTCTCAGAATAAATTTTAGGGCCAAACTAAATATGGAATTAGGTATACCACCAGAAGTTACCTTTTTAAAATAAATTATTAAGAGACCTTCTCTTTGTGGTGGGAACATATCTGGGGGTGGCATCCTCTAACACCTTCCTTCACCAAAGCATTCCAAATAACACTACTCCCCATCCCCAGTAGCTCAAGGAAAGGACTATCTTAATGGGGAAAAAATGATGCATCTTCATTTGGAACCCCGTTTTAGCAGGTCTGGCCTGAGACACTTGGTACCTGAGGCCTAGTGTACGCCTCCCCCTATGTGAAAAGCAGAAGTAGTAACCTTTTCTAGAATAATTAAGATGGATAGCATCCTTCGTTGCAACTGGGAACAGCCAACAAGGGCACAAAGCTATTTGTGTAGCCTTCATGCTTCTGTCCCCTACCCTACCCAAGTACCTGGGGCAGTTGTCTTTCTCCAGCACAGACACGCTGAATGACACCCAGATTCTTAGTCAACATCCCCCAAACTGATTATGTATGTACTTAACTTGCTCTACTCTGTAATTACAAAAGCATAATAATTTACACCATTTGTCTCTGAGCAAATATAACCGATGATTATTTTCCCAATCATTGTTACATTCTGGCCTTTACGAACAATCTGATCCACTGCTGCTTATTTTGTGTCTGTTGCTGCATATGACCCAGATATTTCTGTATTCATGGTGGAGGAGAGGGACTGAAACAGTGCAAAGAGTTAAAAGCACTCTGGCTGGCTTACCCGGAGCTACATCTTAACGAGTTTACACAAAATCAGAGTCCAATTATACACTGTGTTTGTTATCAACCACAATGAGGAGATAAGAGGGAAAAGGATGGCCCGGAGGGCAAGGATTGCATATGCTATCGTGGTTGGTGGTAAGAACAACATCGATTACATTTGAATTTTATTTTTAAATTTAAAGGGGAAAACTCTGTGTTTTGCCAATCTGCATGTGAATAAAAAGTTGGCTGCTGATGTTTAACTGTTCTTGAAGCAGTGCACTCCTTTTTATTAACTACCACGTGGCATAATAGATTGGCATCTCAAAGACTATCATGCTACAGCTTGGAATGTCTTTTTGAGTGGGTGAGTCAAAGGTGACTAGCCAACTTTGCTCACAGATAACTTGCAGACCCAGGATTGTTAAAAATATAAATCTGGATTCATATCTAACTTGGATGATATAGAAGTTTGTGGGTTTTTTTAAAAGAGGTTTACACATACAGGCAACTTTTCTTGCTGGTCTAATATAAATCCTAATATCTGTGTCTAGCACAGGACATTTTCAAAACTTGGCATGTATGCATCATTCTATGCATCTTCCACAAGCAATGAGAACAATCAGGGGCATGCATCACCAGGTAGGGGGGGGGAAACCATCACAACTAGCTAAAAACAAAAGAATACAGGTGTAATTGTTAAAACAATTGGGTGTATAAACACATTTTTATCTGATACTGAAAAAAGCACAACATGATGTCTGACATACTTCCCATAGAAGGCTATTTTAAAGTCTGGGGGCCAACACATAGAGGTCTTTCCTTTTTAGAAGAGAAATGTACTTTTCTTATACTAGGAATACAGAGAAGAGGGTATCTTGTACTCTGAATGCATTGGCAGGTGGGTGGTGGCATTTCTTCTTGTGGTCATTTCTCTTTGTGGTCTCTTCCATCTCTAGGAACCTATGATTCTGGTATTTGACTTCCAAGCTATTTATGGCTTTACAGGTAAGAACCAGCATCTTGAATTGGGCTTGACATCAAAAAGATAATGTAGCGCCATAAGAGTAACAGCTAGTACGTATGGAATAGCTCTATGGGTGCAAAGCAGCCAGAATTCTAGCAACTGATTCTATACAATCAGGAGCTTCTGTAGAGGAGTTATGACACATGTATAACACCTTATAGTAACTGAATGCAGAGGTTACAGAAGCATGGACTATCATAACAGACAATGGAGTTGTCTTATACCTGAAAATAAAATAAATGAATAATAATAATAATAATAATAATAATAATAATAATGGTAGTTTAAAGTGATGGAGGTAATGACAGGAAAGGTTGGAAGGACTGCCTGCTACCTTTATGCCCTATTTGCATGCTTCCTACACAAATGTGGCTGCCCATCATTGAAAACAGGATGCTGCAGCAAATAAACTTTTCTTTGCTCCAGCCGTGCTGTTCTTCTTAGCTGTCTTCAATTGGCCTCTAAGCATGTTTTTTTTGGTAATTGTTTTTCTCAATCTGCGGATAGTAGACAGTATTGGCTCTATAAAACTTGTGTTCTATATATGTATAGAAGGGGGGAAAAACTAATAATGTTCCCCGTTTCTGCTTCAGCAGTCCCATTTCCTTCCCACACTGTTTTGAAGAACCGGCTCAGTCACGGTATCTTGAAGATACAATTGCACTCCAAAGGCTGGTCTTGTTTTTCCTACCTTTTGTTTATTTGAGTACAAAAGAAAAAAAAAAAAAAAAAAAAAAGGGGGGGGGGTCAGGTAAACAGTTCTGTAAAGTGTTGCCAAAACAGCTTATCAGAAGAAACATTCTGTTGAATACAGTCTCCTGTATCATATTATTGAGATAACACATTTTTATCTAGCAATGTACAACCAACCTCCTTCATGAGAGAAATTAATATCCCCCCTACAAGCTCACTCATCTCTCTTTTAAAAGTATTCTTGATGAAAATCACAAAGCTATATCTTGTTGTTGTTGTTGTTGTTAATTTTTCGTACTAGTCAGCAAAGAAACATGGACAGCTGTAGTCAGCTCCCAGTTTGATGCTAAATGATTGCAAGGTCAAATATAAGGGAAATGCTTATTGTGTTTGGTCTCCTTTCTCCATTGCAATTGATATATTTATCCCTCGGTATCAAATAAATAGTTCTCTGCCTCAGTGATACCAATGTTCTGCTAATAGATCAGCCATAAAATAAATTTTAATGGTTCTCCCTGCAACAGATCTGACAGTCCTCTACCATATCAGTGTCCACACTGTAAAGCATCTCAACTCCAGAGATAATAGAAAATTGAAGCAAATAGTTTATAATCATGATTCAATAAAGAGCTTGGTCTATAGATACCAACTTCCATACCTTCACGACCCTCTTTCAAAATTAATGTTATCATTACTTGTTTCCAAAAATCTGGGATTACTTTTTTTAATCAAGACTGAACTAAATGTTCTTTACCAATGTGGAGTTAAGTCTTGTTTAAACTTCTTATAATATAAAGCTTGAAGCCATTTGTTCCCAGAGCCTTTCCTGGCTTTAAGAGAGCAATTGCTGAGTACACCTCCTCCAGAATGATCAGTCCATTCAGTTGTTTCTTTTGTATTTCTTTCAAGCGACATCTATCATACTGATATAAATATTTATTGATCTCTTTTTTTGAGACTGAAGTATTTTTAAACAAAGCTGAATAAAACCTATAAAAATATCCTGTATTTTAATACTGTCAGAGAGAACGTTTCCTTTATCATGTAGATAAAGGATCATCTTCTTCTCAGTTTATAAGGCACCCACTTACCAGGCTTATTGGCCAATTCAAAATGTCTGATCTTTACATACCAAAGCTTCCTTGTTTTTTCCTTCACCATCAGCATATCTAATTGAGATTGCAATATTTTTATTTCATGTAATTTTGAGATCTTTCTCTTCTTTCTTCTATTTTTTGTTGTTGTTTATGCTTTAATTTCTTCAATTGAGAGCTTTGTTGAACAAAGAGGACTCTCATTACTATCTTACTGGCATCCCAAACTACATTTATATCCACGCCTTTATACAAATTATGTCTTCCCTACCTTTTCCAAAATCTTATCATTTTGAAGGATCAGCTCATCCAATAACCAATTGCATACAGTTTTCTTACCTTTCAAATGCATCACAATTCTCAGTAAATTATCATTTTTAAGAATTCTTGTAGCTAAAGCTGCTGTCATGCAAAACTTCAGTTCCTGAAGTTGGTCAGTTATCTGCCTAATTGTGTCCAATTCTTGCTTTTAAAAGGATGAAGACAAACTACATTGTGTCTGGAACAGTGTAAGCAATGTGGAAATGAATCTGGGAACCATATCCTAAAAGCAACAGTTGAAAAAGCTCTGTCTCTGTAATGAAAGGGAAATAAGAGGTAAGGTGATAGCTGCCTTCAAATATCTGAAGGACAGAAGATGAAGCAGCCTTCTTCTTTCTTCCTCCAAAGGTCACAAGAGAGTGCTAAAATCAATGTTAAAAAATGGCAAGAAAGCATATTCCAGATAAACACTTTCCAAGGGCATAGCTTTTTGAGAGGGGGGGGGGCTACCTCAACTATTGGAGAGTTCTTCTTCACAACAGGCATTCAAGAAAATGTTGTATAGCCACCAATCTTTTTCCTGCACTGTAAAACTTTCATTGGTTTCAAATTATTTTGGAGGTCTTTCCAACTCTAAAACTCTATGATTTATATTTGGCTGTATTTTATTCCTTTACTTAAAAAATGCTAAATTCTGTAGCCTTTTCTTGTAGTGAAACCTCTGCAGTGTTTCCAGCTCAAGTCTCTGCTTTTTTTTAAGATAGGACAACCACATTTCCAATCCGTTTTTTATTTACCTTTTTGTGTTTCCTTCTCCTTTCTTCCTCCACAGGATCCACTCCATTAGTGCATTCTGAGGAATGCATTACCATAGTTTCTGTCTCCATAACATTCTCCCCTCCTTGCCACAATTTCCTGTTCTGGGCAATTACTGTTTTTCTTCCATCTGTGTCATCATAATTGTTGCTTGGGCAATGGATTATGTTCTTAGTCATTATGGTGATGTCAGTCGGTTGCTAAAGTAAGAGGGGGGAAAGAGTTGATAGATAAAGCCTTTGGGTTTCTTTTGACTTATGGAGACTCCATGAATTTCATAGATACAATGCCCAATGATAAAAAAGCAGAAGAAACATACACAGCATGAGGGGAAAGGGGGGGGGTCGGGGTCAGTCAGGATTGAATATTAATTATAGGTTCTGTTGTGAAAACTCTTTTGGTGTGAAAATGTTTCTTTTATAGACATATCTACAATACAAACTGAAAGTGGTTTAACAGTCGTTTCTTCACTCCAGGGAAACTCTGAATGCTGTGTTTCTGCAGGAAGGCCTGAGAATCTAAAAAGGGGAATATTCATCATGCTAAATGAACTACAGTTCCTAGTTGCTTTGGGGAAAGCCATGACAGTCACTCTGATATTCCAAAATTGTTTATCAGGATAGATAAGTCCCTAATTTTTAAAAGTGCTTAAGAAAAAAAAAAGAGCTGCCAACATTTTATCTCTTGGGCCTTAGTTCTTTTATTCCTGGTCATATCAGGGTTATTGAGGGGGGAACTGTTTTGGGTCTAAAACAGGCTGAAGCGGTCAAAGAAGCCTTTAAATTGCCATTTATGCCCCTTAGAGCAGGAATGGGATGCATGAAGCCCCACCAATTTTTTTCAGCTATAGTCAGTGATAGAAATGTTTGGAATTGCAATCCAATAGTATGGGGTTTTTTATTTTTATTTTGCATCATTCACACTCCTGCCCAGAGGATTCTGGGCATGTAATTGACTTTTTCACACCAGAAACAAATTCAGCAATATATGTAGGTGAGTTAGGAGGCATATGCATTCTGAGGTCTGTGCTTTGCCCAACCCATGACTTAGAAGGAGTTAAGAAAAGATAATTAGTGAACTCAAGAAGTACCTTGTGCAAGTGTAAGGTTGCTGTACCATTTCACACAGTACAGTGAAGACTAAACCTTTTAATTTCCCTTTGTTTAAAGACAAAATCTTCCTGTGTACACATTAAATGCCACATCAGGAAAGCAGATAGCTGAGAATTCAACCTGCCATGCCATGTTTGTATATGTCCAGAATATTTTATATGGAGGAGCAAAGGATTCCCCATCACCACTTGTGGTCTGAAATGGTATAGCACTATCTAAGCTAAAAGGACTGAACTCAGAGGAGGGAGGCATGAAAATTGGGGGAATGAATATCAACAATCTAATATATGCAGATGACACCATAATACTAGCAGAAAATATTAGTGATATGGAAAGATTATTGAATAAGGTCAAAGCAGAAAGTACAAAGGCAGGTTTACAGCTGAACATCAAGAAAACAAAAATTATGACCACAGGAGATCTACATAATTTTAAAGTAGACAATGAAGAGGTTGAAATAGACTAAGATTTTCCATACTTGGGCTCAATCATTAATCGGAAAGAAGACTGCAGTCAAGAAATCAGAAGACGACTAGGAATTGGAACGTCAGCTATGAAGTAACTAGACAAAGTCCTGGAGTATAAAGATATATAATTAAATACCAAAGTTAGGATTGTCCATGCCATTGCATTTCCCATTTCTCAGTATGGCTGTGAAAGCTGAACAGTGAAGAAAGTGAATAAAAATAAAATCAATTCACTTGAGATGTGATGTTCAGGAAGAGTTCTAAGAATACCATGAACCACTCAAAAGACCAATGGATGGGTCCTAGAGAAGATCAAGCCCAAACTGAGGTTGTGATATTTTGGCAGTATTATGAGAAGAAATAATTCACTAGAAAAGAGTATAATGCTTGGCAAAGTGAAGAGCAATAAGAGAAAAGGAAGTCCACATTCCAGATGGATAGAGTCAATCAGAGAAGCCACAGCCATGGAGATCTCACATTCCTAGGGTCTCCATAACTCAAGGTCAACTTGAAGGCAGACAACAACAACGACAACAACAACAGCTTTAATATCTGGGATACCTGCTGATTTGTTATAACTCTGAAAGGTCCTATCTCAAGACAGGTTTAGGATGCATGACCTGACAAACCACCCTGCTTCTGATCCTTGGGATGTTTCTAACCAGGATCTTCCTAATCATTGTTGCCAAAGTATATTTTAAAAAGACACATAGACCAAATTATGCAGTGCAACTGTTTTAAATGCAACTCTTACCTGAGTAGTAAAAAGGAATTGTTGCTGAGGGCCCTAGTATTCACAGAACAGCATTTTAATAGCTTTCCATTTGGAAGCTCAAGGTGGTGCTTAAGTGCCCACGTGTTCATTAGGAACACCTGAACGTGCATCTCCAGGATGGCCTATTAAAATGCCGATGCCAGGTAAACAGCAACACAAAGATATACTTTGTTGGCTCCTTTGAAAAAAAGTTAAACAAGGGAGAACAAAACAATTACCTTCAATTCTCTTTCAGAGGCAAACTTTATTGGCTTTTTGGCAGAAAACCAAACTGAGGAAGTTATTTATTTCATTTATATCTTCCTTGATCTTCACAGCAGAACAGGAGTGCGACAGCAACCTCCTGCTCATATTCCCCATGACCTGTTGTTCAGAAGCACATTGCTTCTCCTACTGGAAGTATCATATATAGTATTCATATCACTGATAGCTTTTTTATTGTATGAATCTCTCTAGTATGTACATGTGGGGAATGAAGTAGTACTTGTGTTCTGTCCTGAAGAATCATTCACCTTCATCTGAGGAACTTGGGTAATACTACTAAGGATTACCCAAAGATGTTGAATGGTGATGGCACTCAGTTGAACAGGTGAAGAGACTCAACTGAAAAACATTGCAAAAGAATAACATCTGAAGTGACAAGGCACCAGGTCACTTTTGCTCTTGGAAGTTAAACAGGGTCAATCTTGGTTAGTAGCTGGATGGTGGACTACCAGTGAATCCCAAGTGCTGTAGGCTATATTACAGAGGAAGAAACTGTCAAAACTCCTTTTGAATATTCCTTGGTGAAGAAAACCCTATGAAACCCATGAGGCTGCCATAAGTTGACAGGCAACTTGAAGGCAAATACACTTATATGGAAATTTTGTGGGGGATCTTAAAGGTGTGGTGGCTCATACTCATTTAATAGTATCACACAGAAAAAAAAACCATTGTGTTCGAGGGGATGTCCAAATTTTATACCTCATCCTAGGACAGTAACAGTTCACCACCCTTGCAACTCATCTGTAATGAAATCATCCCCAAGAGATATGAGCATAGAACTATAGGGGGATATGTTTCTATGTTACAAAAGCATTAACAATACTTATTTTGGAAACAGCAAGGAGAAATCACTGTTTACACAGAAGTAGTTTCTTTCTTCATCTGTAACCTGATTTTGCTTGAATGAAATCCAGTATTGTGTTGTTTTTTTAAAAGAAATAAATAGAAAATCTGGTTATTGCTTTCCATACCAACATGGTACTTTTAATCCCAGAGCCTCAAGGTCTAGACAAGAGAGAATGTTTGAAACAACAAATTGCATGTGCAGATTTTGGACTTAATAAAGAAGTAGCCTTGGGGTCAATTTTTGACAAGAATGGATGACATACCACTGAGAGGGATGCAGCTTCTTCCCCAATGTCAAAGGAATGTGGTTCCTGCTTATTAGCAAAAGTCAGGGAAGGTGCTTAGCATTGCTTAGTCTCCTTAGAGATACACAAACAATGCATTCAATCACCCATAAATTCTTGAATTTTACATTTATTAGTGCTATTATCTGTGCTATACCTTGAGCTAATACTCAGTCTAACATCTAGAGAGTACTTATATTACTTGATTGATTGGTCTACATTAACAATGTATCAAGGACTGTGCTACCTTTCTGGACTTTTCTGTAGTACTTCCAACTGAAGTGTCAGTGGATGTGCCTTAGTGACCGATCTAGCAGCTAGACTGTAAAGAAGCATTCTAGCTAAGACTTGTCCCTGAGAAGCTATGTTGCTATAAGTTTGCTTCCAGAACATGGATATGGACTTTGACTCAGAAAACCGAATCACTGGACATGCTGGGACATGATGCTGAACCAGAGGAGGAGGAGGTTCCAGAGCCACACCAGAGACAGACCAGACCAGTACCAGTTCTGGCAGAGAGTCCTGACCATTCAGAAGACCACTTACTTCTACCTACCTTTGCTGAGTGGAGACAACAAAATGAGGGCTTGAGAAGGTCTCAGAGGATTTATAGGAAGGAGCAATTCATTGAGCAGCAGCTGCATTGAGCTGCTGATATAGAAATTGTCAACCCTGCCCACCAGGAGTTCCACGAATTATCTGACCTATCTGGATCCCAGTGGCTCTGCTTGACCTTTGTAGGTAATGTGTACTTGACTTGACTATTTTTTTATTGATTCTGTGTGCACATGTATCCTGGTTGTCAACCAAATTCCCATTCATCTTCCTTACTCCAGATTACTTGGAAAGAGAGCAAAATGTGCATACACTTACGTTCATCATGTCATTTGGAACAAGGCAGGGAGTGGAGTGCTAGCTTCTTGACTCATGAGCCTGTTTGTCACAGAAGCCATGATGGTAACTCTTTCACAGGATCTGGGAGCTCCAGTAGCAGTGTAAGGCCTGGAAGAATTCCATACATATAATGTGTGAGATAAGGCAATGTTGCACATGAAACACTAAAGTGGAGGCAACTACTATAACTACAAGGTGTATTTTTCTGGAAAAAAAATCCTCCATGGCTCTGGGTTGCCATATTACAACCCCCACCCCCCACCCCCACACACACACATATCAGGGGTGTGTGGATGCCAGAATCTACCTTCCAGGAGAAGAGTACTAGAGTACTTTAGGTTTTCCATTTTTTTGGCCAAATGATGAAGGAATCACCAGTGCCTAGGCCAGGGATGGAAAATGTCTGCCTTTCCATTTATTGTAGGACAACAGCCCCATCATTCCTTACCATTTGATATACTCATCAGGCCTAATGGGAATTGTAAT
Organism: Sceloporus undulatus; assembly: GCF_019175285.1. Classification (NCBI taxonomy): domain Eukaryota; kingdom Metazoa; phylum Chordata; class Lepidosauria; order Squamata; family Phrynosomatidae; genus Sceloporus; species Sceloporus undulatus. The sequence goes on along the minus strand of NC_056528.1, from coordinate 40,312,176 downwards.
ACCATGTTCCTGGTCTATGTGTATAGTCTGGGTGTTGTGGATTTTGCAGCTCTCTTTTCTACCAAATGACTTCTCATTCTAGCTAAACTTTTATGTTCTCTTCTGGTCTGCTGATTTCATTTGCCAGCGCATGTTTAAAATAAAATAAAGTCCACTCTAAGGAATAAATTGTAGCTAGAAAATTTCATTTAGCAATAAGCATTTCCTAATGCTATTTTCCAACAGCAGGAACTATGCAGGCAGCCTGTCTGACTTTCAGTGACAATTTTAAAGACTGATGAAATCAGTTATAATGTCAGTCTAAAACATATTTGAGGGAACAATCTGTAGATGCTATGTGAACATTTAGAAGCACTGAATATCTTTTCACTATAGCCAGCCATCCATCCATACCATCCATCCATCCATCCATCCATCCATCCAAAACTTTGTCTATGCACATGATTCCCAGTTCATTTTTTTTAAAACATTTCACTCTGTTTGGATTCTCCTTCTTGGGTGTCTATATAATATACATGAGTGACTTGTCAAGAAAGCCAATATTGCATTCCTCATACTGTGGTGAAATATTTGAATGGAGGCAGGAAGGCCGTCTTTTTCTTCGAACTAGACTAACTCCAGAGGTTGCCTATTAATTTCCAGACACATACAAAGTGCTGGTTATAACCTTTAAAGCCCTTTATGGCTTAGGTCCAGCCTATATGGGATCGCCTTCTCCCATATAACCCCCTGCACACGGAGGTCCCAAAAAAACTTACTGCACTGGCTGCAGTTTACCCAGAGGACTTTCTTTTCAGCTGTTCCCAAATTATTGAATAGCCTGCCAGAAGAGATTCAAAGTATTACTAGTCTTGATTGCTTAAAAAGGCAGTCAAGTAAGCTGCTTCAATCATTTGGAGAAGCGGGATATAAATTATTATTATTTTATTATTATTATTATTATTATTATTATTATTATATATTATACTGATTTCTAACATTCTCACTTTTCACAAATGCTCAAAAGGGGCAGAAACAAAGTGAAAGGCTTGATTGTGTCCTTCACAGTTTCTATGGGGCCATATGAGAATATCTTGCCAGACTGTGAACCTGGTTAGACCATGAAACTCATGTTCTATATACTCTGTATAGATGCTCTATACAGGCAGTCTAGCATTGGTCTCTTCAGCAGAGATATATGGTGTCTTGAGATTAACTGGCCAATAGGGACTTTAAAATTCTGGGTGTTTTTGAATAATGTACTGTCCAGCTTTGTCTAGGAAGTGATGGATTTATTAGCTCTGGTGTTTCTAGATCCCCCTTGGTACCATAGCTTCTCCAACCATTGCTTGGTCCCTAGCTCCTTAAACCCAGTTAGTGGCACCTGTTGTTATGCCTGACACAGTGGTCCCAAACAGCACCATCCCAAAATAGAGAATTAAAGTCTCCAACGGACAAATGTAACTTCTTGTAACAGCAAGGGTAACTTCTCATAAGTACTGGAATGAGACATCACATATGGCATGAATAATGATCCTTCATGTTGATTCCCCAATTTTGCTCGTGTAAGATATTGAGGCGGGATACGACCGCCATTGGGGCGGTCTGGCCCCGCCCCTTTCCCCGGAGTATCGGGGCTTCAGCGGCTACACCGGCAGCCGCTGAGGCCCCGATCCGCCGCTTTTCGGGCTGCGGGGAGCGGCAAAAGGCCGCTTCCCGCAGCCCGAAAAGGGGTGTCCCTGGGCTTTAAGCCCAAGGACACCCCGCGGCGGCGGGGAGCAGAGAAAGGGGCCGCTTGGCCCCTTTCTCGTTTAGTCCGCTGGGCGCAGCCTTCAGACGGCTGCGCCCAGCGGACTAAACCGGAGGAGCTCCGAAATGGAGCTCCTTCCTGCTCCGTGTCCAGGGCGCACTAAGCGCCCTGGCGCGGAGCTACTACGTCATGGCCGCGCCGCCTGTCTAAAGGCGGCGCGGCCATGACGTACTCATGGGCGGCGGCCGTGCGGAAGGGCCGCCGCCGTTTAGTGCGTGTTCGCCACGCACTAGGGTTAGGGCGGTGCGGAAGCACCGCCTTCCTAACCCTAGTGCGTGGCGAACACGCACTAAACTGCCGGTCTGTAACCGGCCTTAGTTTCTTTTTCTTTTACCGCAACTCTTCTCTCACTCTTAGTAACAGGCCAGATCCTGGGCCATCTTGTCTTGTCCATCATTTAGTTATTTTAGAGCTTGCTCAATGTTAGAATTCAATTTTTATTTTTCTTATGGTGAAGGTTTGCTTAACATCTGCTCCTGTTTACACGGTTGAGAAATAATCAACAGGAGAACAGGATTCCATTATGATGACATGTTTTATAATAGCGTGCCAAGAGCCTATATTACAAGCAGAGAGTGAAAAAATTCCTAAGATAATGATCCAACCCAGGACCCAGATGTACTAACTAGATGGACAAAAACACCACATTTCCTGTAAAGTGATGAAAAGTACTGATTTTCTCTATAACTACCTGGACCTTAAAAAAAAAATACAGATGCCTTAGGCAGTCTGTATGGCCCAAAACTGTGTAGTGAAATTGTATATTTGTGTTTTGCATGGTCAGGTGAATGTGGGGGTAAACATTTTCCAGAGTTTTGGAATACAGTGTACATACAGTGTACCTACTGGTTCCCCACCCATCATATCAATTCTACGTACCAGGGAAAAGAAAACAAAAGGGGTTACAAGAGGCGGTGGAGAGGGAACAGCCAGCAACACAAAACGAGCCAGGAGGACTAGGCCATCGGAATCAACGACACAACCACGTACAAAAAAGGCTTTCTCAGATAACATCGGTGACCAAGTGTTTCAAGTAAATTAAAAAGGCAAAGAATTACACAACAGGGCAAACTGTAACTGCACCTCCATAAAAAGGTTTTTAGGGCTCCAGCACTGCCTGGTTGCATGGCTCAAAACTCAGTTCTGGTGCAGGCAATCCAGACTATGTCTGACACATTCCACAGAAGAAATGGAGGATAACAAAAAAAACTCACTTTCCTGGTGTATCTCCAGGAAGTTCTGGAGCCCTCCCTTTCCACACACCAAAGCGGTCTGCAGGAGCATCTCCATCCCCCCCCTCCCCCCCCACCTTGTCACTTGTTCTGAGGTTAGAACAAGGTATTCAGCCATTGCTGGTTAACTTATTCTGACCTCAGAAGTGAAGAGATAGGTGCAGACAGCTTCCAGGCATGGAAGGTGGAGGATAATGGGGAAGTCAAGGGCCAGGATACTCAGGACTGCCCCTGGTAACGGGGCAGTGCAGACAAGGCCCAATCTGAAAACCATGTGAAATGCATGTGAATAACATCTTTTGTAAAATGACTAAATATAACAGCTATCATAATGATACGCATGCACACACACGAACATGCACACAATGTACATTCTCTCTTTCTAGAATATATAAAGTTATTGTCAGGCTATCAATAGTGACTGTCAGGAGGATGGGGGAGTGAGGGCTTGCAGACCAGCACCATAGAACACTACTTTGAGCAACATTCAGATGTAAAATCAAGTCACTGTGCACAACATCTCAGAAGATGCATCATTATCTGATCTATTGTGTGGGTTAGCTGAGCTGCATGATTTAAATGTCCAGCTTTTTATTAGCAGCCATAATGTCGTTGTCGGACATGAGAAGCAGCTCCTTGCTTGTTAGACTGGTTTCTCAAAATTGTGGGACATTTTCACACTAGACAATTACTGCACCATGTTTCCCACTTTAACGGCTGTGACAACATCGTACTAAAGCCTATTGGTACTTTGTTGAGCCACTATAGCTCCTGGCTTGGAATTCTAAATACCGATTGCTAAAATTCTGTTCATTTTAAATGAGTATTATCTTCAAGCCCTAAAAGCTAGGATTATGAATAAAAATGATAGTGAAGATATTATTATGATGATGTATTTTGCTGTTTCAAAAAGCCCTTAGCAGTGTAATCCTAACTGAAATATGCATCAGCAATTGTGTGTTAGGATTAGGCAAAGGCTTCTCCTGCTGTGAGAAACATCTTCCTTTTTTATTCTTGCTAGCAGAAAAGCCAAAAGGAGAGTGTGTAAGTCATGGGACAAGGAGGAACTGAGTTGTGCCAAATAAAACCCTCCTCTAGCCCAGGGAAACATAAAATGACAGCTCAAAGTTAGGCTTGGATGAGATGAGGGTAGACCTAAGTAATTTCCAGCATCTCTAGGAGTAAAAGGGTCTTGATTTCAGCATGGCTTAGCTGGACTAGTGTAGGATAGGCTATAACTTGGCTATTTGGCTAGTTTACACTTAGCTTTGGATCGTGAAGTGCTTATGTGTTTCAACATCTTCCACAGAATCAAGTGTTTCAGGATGTATATACCAACTGCATATGTGTAGTCTCCAGTCATCTAGGAAGTCTCAATATAGAGTAAGGTCTACTCATTTTGAGAGACATTTGATTTTTGCAGCTGTAGCTACTATGGGAACAATTAGTGGAGTTTTCCTAATGGCTATATTCAGATGACAAATACTCCATTCACTGTTTTTATTTCATATAGTATTTTCTATCTTTCTGCACCTTCAGCTCAAGCCAGAGGTTACTTCTTCTTTTCATGCCTGAAAGTCATCATCTCAGTAACAAAATGGGCCTTTCTTAGATGCAATAACCTTGTAGAAGGTATCATTTCCAAAGTGACTAGTCTGCTGACAACTCTGAATTAAAACAAGAAATCTGATACAACACAAAATATGAGGCAAATGAATAAGAGAAAAAATACCATATCTTTTAAATGCATGGAGATATATCTGGGATCCAGTGTGGTTTTTGTCTTGGTATATCAGAAACCTGATATTGGGAGCTTCCTGTTAACTGCAAGGACGGGCTGTTGTCTCACTACAGTAGCCCTCAAGCAGTGATTCTCAGTAACCACTCTGGAACATTCAGCTAGGCACCTGCAGAACTTTATTGACCAAGAAAAAAAAAAAAAAAGAAATCAGACTAATGTCAGCTCTGATCTAGAGAAATGGCTCAATAGCCAGTGAAAGAGAAATATAGTGGGCCCTTAGTATCATCGAGGCTTGGTTCCAGCCACTAAAACCATAGCTGCTCAAGTCCTAATAATACACTGGCATAGTAAAATGGTGTCCCTTGTGTAAAATGGCAAAATCAAGGTTTGGTTTTTTGATTTCTTTTAAATATATATATATTTTCAAGTCATGGATGCTTGGATACATGGGTAAAGAATCCATGGATACAGAGAGTTGGAGGTACTATAAAACCCCATGAAGCAGGGCAAAGATATCTACTGTCTCACCTTCCAAACTCCTTCCAAGAATTTGTGGATAAAGAGGGCCAACTGTAGTGCTTCCAGAAGGGCTACTATTGTTTAGAGAGAATTATGTGTTTGTATATTGCTAGACTGAAACACTGAAAGCTGTCTTCTCAAGTCAAATTACATGTCCATCTAGTCTCTCCTCTGAGTAGTAGTGACTCTCCAATTTCTCTGGGACTTTTCTATCACCTGCTACTGGATTTTTTAAAACTAGAGATGGGGGTAGTGTTGCCATATCAGTTCCTCAAATCCAGATGTTTAATTTGCACATTATTTTTGATTATTCTAATTCTTTAAATTAGGCACAATGAGTGGTGGCACATTAGTTGTTGATTTTTTTCTTACACTGAATTTTATTTTTCTACAATTTTGTTATAGTAACAACTATAACAACCGACTGATGCAGTGACTGGGGATGGCGTCCTCCTCTCGTGGCCTGTCTAGAGTCAGTAATGGGCTGGATGAGGGAACACCGACTCAAATTGAATCCAAGAAAAACGGAGGTACTAGTGATAGTTCCCCTGGTCCAGGAATGGTGGTAGTTCCACCTGTCCTGAACGGGGTCACGCTCCCTGTGAAGACTCCGTGCGCAGTCTGGGGGTGCTTCTTGACTCGTCGCTTCACCTGCAGCTCAGGTGAACGCGACGGTCAGAGCACCTTTTATCAGCTTCGGCTGATTCACCGCTGCGCCCAACCTGGCCCAGAGGGACCTAGAAACTGTTGTACATGCTCTGGTAACTTCAAGACTGGATTTCTGCAATGTACTCTACATGGGGCAACCCTTATACCAAACTCGGAAGCTGCAAATGGTGCAGAACATGGCAGCCGGCTGGTCACTGGTGCTCCCAGGACCAGCCATATAACACGGTTTTGAAAGACCTCCATTGGCTGCCCATCCGCTTCCGAGCTCAATATAAGGCGTTGGTAATTACCTATAAAGCCCTAAATGGCTTGGGTCCAGGATACCTAAAGGACCGCCTCTCCCCGTATATTCCGCCTCGCACCCTCAGAACGTCTGGGCAGCAATTACTGAAGGTCCCTGGGGCCAGGTTAGCCTCCACACACGGAGGACATTCTCCACGGCTGCCCCAGCCTTTGGAATACGCTGCCCACTGAGCTCCGCTCGTCTACCACCCTGGCCCAATTCAGGAAGGACTTGAAAACCTTCCTGTTCCAACAGGCATTCCAAATAAAACCTGTGGGCCTCCCCCTTTCCGTGGCCAAGAGGTTGGGCTATGGGGCTTTGCTTATTTTTTGTATGCCTGCGGTAATTGTATTTTAATTCTCCTTTATTCTTGTGTTGTATGGACTGATATTTAACCTTGCTGTAAGCCGCCCGATTTATAAGAAGGGCGGGATTAATAAAAATTTTATTATTTTATTTATTATTTGAACTAATCTGAGAGTGCCAATATAGTGTAATCCTTAAAGTGCTGAAACTGGCATAGGGAGACCCAAGTACAAATCTCAGCTTGGACATATAATTTACCATGTAACCTTGAGCCATCACTGCCCTTCCAAAAATCTACCTTATGAAGGTGTTCCAAGTTCAGTTTAAAAGAGAGAGAGAGAGAGAGAGAGAGAGAGGCAGGGAGAGGGAGAGTTAGAGAGAAAGAGAGGGGAGAAGAAAGCAACAAAACTAAAATGAATGTTTTGCCATGCTCAGACACAGTGGTATTCTCATAACATCACTGTATATATATTCTCCCTTTCAGATTTTTTTAAACTGATAACAGAAAGCTAGAGATCCATGAAAATACCACAGGAAGCCCCTGAGAATGACTGCCATCTGATTCCCAGGGCACAAAGCAGAAGCAAGTAAAGATAAACAACAGTAAGAGAAGAGAAAACCACAGCATTATTTTCTTCAGAGATCCAGATTATTTTATTATTATAACCATACTATTGTTAATATTATTATAATTCATCTCCTTAATGAGATTTTAATAAATTTCAAATGTAATTTAACCAATCTCAGTCTTGGTCTTTTTATTGCTCCTCTATTCTTTTTTAAAAGTTTTACTGTATCTTGCCTTTTCTTCAATGAGTTGTTGATGGCATGCATGACTTTGCTTTTTGCCCTCTCATCAATGACTGGCTGAAGGTCAGCCACTGAGTTTAACAACTCCACAGAGGTAGAATCTAGGTGTCCCAAGCCCCAGTCCTACCCTATAATCACCACACTGGGCATATAATCTTCCACATAGTATTAGAGTACTACCCCATTCAAGTAATACATTTAAGTCCATCGTATTGATATCTACGTCTCAGAATTTCAAGCACAGGCATAAGCTAAGGCATTAGTAAAACTATATTCAATAACCTGATGCAATGTGGTTTAACTTTTCAAGAATTATGAGGGGGGAAAAGTTTATCCTAGTGAGAAGCCAAAAATGATTCAGTGATACTAGCCTCCTGCAGGCCTTGACCTTGAGTCTTAAGGACTGGCCCCAGGCATGCTCATGTAACATGTTGTTAGTTATGATTACAGTATAAATGCGAATGGTGCCTGCATTCTTGCTTATAACCTATAATTCATACAGAAGGACATGGCAGGAGTTTTGAGAGACTTAAACCCACCAGTGTAATAATTCAAAGTGTGGGATAATCCTTCCTCCAACTGGGCACAGCAGCATGTAGAAAGGGAACATAAATAATCATTCTGAATGCTATTACCTAGCTAGAGTCTAATCTTGTGGTTCTCAGGATGTTTAGGTAGTTGTCCCTTAAGGCAAGTACTCTTTTTGAAATCTCCTGCAACCCAGTTTAGAAGTGGTTCCAATGTGAATCCTTGACATAGTAGAGAAAGCTACATAGGATTCCCATAACCATTTGCCTTGTGATAAATCAAAGCAGTAGAATATTTCTGTTCACTTCTGGTTCTTAATTTTTATTGTCTGATCATCAGTTTAATCCAAAAGAGGATTTCAGGTAAAGAACAAGAACAAGTAAATATTCACAGCAATAAAAAGAGTATAAAATTGCATTTTCTTTCCATATTTATTATGCTCCTCTGTCCATTCACTCCTCATTTTTCTCTCCCCCTCCCAGCAACCTTCTGTTATGTTTTTCTCCCTGTTCACAACATCTTATACTCTCCAACATTTATCGGATAAAAATAAGAAACTGCTTGCAACATTGCACAGCTGGAATCTTGGTGACCTATGTATGTGTAACTCCAGGCCAGTATGCCAGTATGGATGTGGGGCAGGGAGACATTGCAAAGGATAGAATCACTACCATTTTGCTCTGTATCCACCTCTGTGGCATTTTAAAGTGTTGAAGTTCACTGCTGTGGCTGGATAGGATGGAGGGTGATGCACCCTGGCTACAATTCTGTACTTGGGAGAAGAAAGCTGCCCTTGCCTTTCTGTATCTACAACAAGTAGCTTCAAACCCAAGAGGACAACTCCAGCTCACTTTGACCAGATGCAACCTGTAGCCTAATGCTTTCTCGCCCTCTTCTCCCTCTCCAAGGCCAGTAAATGGTCATGGTTATGAGTTCCATCTGCTTTCCAGGGGTAGGAGGAATAAGGACCTGCACAGAGAGAACATAGCAATCTGGTGACACAGTGTAGGATTGCAGCCAATATCTTATCCAAAGGATTGGTGTCAATGATGCTTTATTATAATCATTTAAGGTTCAATTTGTTTGCTCTCATCCAGTCAATTACTGACAGCAGACACTGGTTCAGTGCAGAGACAGTTTCCTTGGAATCAGATGGAAAGGAGACATAGAGCTGGGTGTCATCCGCATACTGGTGACATCGTACCCCAAAAATCTGGATGACCTCTCCCAGCAGTTTCATGTAGATGTTGAACAACACAGGGGACAACACAGAACCCTGTGGGGTCCCACAGTCCAACAACAAAGGAGTCAAACAGGAGTCCCCCCACTTTTGAGTTCACTCCTCCAAGAAAGACTGGAACCACTACATAACAGTGCCCCCAAGTCCCATCCCAGAAAGGTGGCCCAGAATGATACTATGGTTGATGGCATCGAACACTGCTGAGAGATCCAGCAGAACCAATAGGGACACACTCCCTCTGTCCAGTTCCCTGCGGAGGTCATCCACCAAGGTGACCAAAGCTGTCTCTGTCCTGTAGCCAGGTCTGAAGCCAGATTGAAATGGATCTAGATAATCCATTTCATCCAGAAACCCCTGAAGCTGGAAGACCACCACTTACTCCAGAACCTTGCCCAAGAATGGAATATTAGAGACTGGCCTATAGTTATCCAAAATAGTAAGTAGCCCCTGACCACTTGGAACAGATCTGCTGGATGACACTGTGCAGACGCAATAGTTGCAGAGAAGTATAATTTCTTTCCTGGCACCATTGCCTTGCCACAGTTCTTCTAATGGGCCTTAGCCCATTTTCGGTTGAATTCATTCTCAATCTATCAAAACAAAACAAAATCCAAAACACTTCTGGTACCAGGCATTTCAGATAAGGGATACCTCAATCTGTAACAGGATTCCAGTCAACAGTGTAATGGCCCAAGCTGGATATAACTAGGGCATAAGTGAAATCAATCTGATTTACATGTTACAAGAAAGGACACATCAGACCAGGGGTAGGCAACCTGCGGCCCGCAGGCCAGATGCGGCCCGGCGAGGCCTTGAGACCGGGCCCAGCCCGTCCTGCCGCCGATTGCCGCCGGCCTTTGGCCTCTCGTGCGCAGGGGCAATTGTCTATAGAAGCCTCAGAAACATGCTATATATAACATTTTTTTAAAAATCAGCAAATTTTTTCACATGTCCTCCACTTTTTTTTTAAAAAGTGTCCACCATTTGAACATTTTGTCCTACTTTTGTCCCGGTTTATTTATGTATTTAATTTTTAAAAATTACTTAATTATTTGTTTTTTGGCTTCGGCCCCCCAGTTTGTCTGAGGGACAGCCGGCCCCCGGCTCAAAAAGGTTGCCTACCCCTGCATCAGACACACAAGCTGGGCCTAAGCAAAGCTAATCATTGGGCCTGCAAGATCACTCCCCAGTGGAGAATGTTGTGTGCTTGCATGCTGATTATCATCTCAGAACATGACTGTCATTTCATCAGAAAGGCGGCACCAAACATTAAGTGTAATTCATTTAAATTCCAAATAGATTAATTCTATCCAATTGACATTAACATGAATGCTGAATTAGCTAGGCACACAAAGAAAGATCCCTGGGCTTTTGCTGTAGGTCATCCATATTCTTTCATTCATCCCTATATTATTTATTACAATTAAATTTATCTTCAAAGAAGTTTTAAGTAATGTGGCACTGGGTCGTTAAGTTAACAATGTCACAGTGCTCTTGCTATCTCGTTTGGCTTAATTAGAGGGCAGAGGCTCATCAATGATACCAGCAAGTCAGAACTGATAATTGGTATTAAATTGTTCCAAATTCAAATGTTGGTCTTTAACCATGAGAGAGAGAGAGAGAGAGAGAGAGAGAGAGAGAGAATATGAAATATCAGGTTAGATAGATAGTTTTCCACATGGAAGCTATGAGTGAATATAGCCATGGATAATATTACAATGAAATTTATTTTTTTTAGGAGCTCCCATAGACACAATCCTCTTGTTTTGCAAGTAGATAAGGTAGAAATTAAAGTTGACATGACCAGACACTAATAGTGCAATCTTTATAGCTATCTAGATTTAAGACAGGTTAAATTCAATGGGACTTAGGGCCAGAACAGGCCAGCGTAAGAAACCAGCTTCCAGCCAGCTTGGCGATGTAGTGTACACACAACGCATGCCCCCAAGATGCCCGGAAGCTGGCTTCATGCCACCCGGTTGCCCACACATGGGCACTCAGATTGTGTGGCGTTTAGATGCCACATGCCACCGAGTTCTTAAAGCCAGAGACATGAAAAGCTAGCTTTTCCTGGTGCAAAATGGAATGGCTGTTTGTCATTTCTTTTTTGGCCAGCAAAAAGGCAGATTGGGGTCACAGTGTGTGGTTGATGTGGCCCCAATCCAGTTTTGTCAGGGGAGGCTTCAAGCCACCCCTTTGGGGTGATCTGTTTCGCCCCTTACTCCTAGATAGTTCACACAATACAGTTATGTTGAAATGAGTTATTTTTTAACTCATTAATGTTTTCTTCTGAGTAAACTTATAGGGATTTAATGGTTAATGTTTCTTATTAGCCAGTCCCTTTGCTTTGTTTTGATTGTTGGCCCTCCCAGACTAAAAAGATAAAACTTTTAAAACTTGCATTAATTCCTTGCCTTGTGTACTATGAAAACTGCTACACAGCAAAAAAGAAATGCAGGAAAGCTAATTTTAGATCAGAGCAGAATATTCCTGGTTCTGGCTGGCTGCTTGAAAAACTAGTCCAATCCCATTCCACATAGTATAGCTTGCAAGGCTGCCATACTACTTGGAAAGCTGGATTTTATCCAGGTTCTAGGCTTGCTGCCTGGTGTCCATTGGACCATCATCTGACTTGGATTTAAAACTTACATTTTAAAAAGTTAGGCCTGGTACAAATGCGTGCTTTGTGGCACCCTGGGGCCAAAATTAGTGTTCAGGAGTGTGGAGTAGCCACACACTCCCGAACCCTAGCAGTTGGGGTTGGCACCATCATGGCAGCCTCCCATTTAGAACATATCTCCCTGTTCTAAATCCAACCCCTCAACCTTATTCTGTTGTCCCAGATCAGTTGTCACTGTAAAAAAAATGATATAAATGTTGAAACATAGTGAAAGAAAAAAAGTAACAAATTAATGTGTGTAATTTGCATAATTAGAATTCAAAGTTGAACAATTTACATAATTGGAATAATATGCAAATATGCAAATTAAATGCCTGGATTACAGAATGTTCATAATGATGTGCTTAATATGCAATTTATATGACTGGATTTGAGAAAATGGAATATGGCAACCCAACAGCTTCCTGCCATCTAGAAAACAAAGAAAGTTTGGTTATTTCTGTGTACTTCCAGAGCATTATTCTAGTAACTTCCCTAATGCTTTTTGGGACCAATACCTGCTCTCAACTGATTCCCTCACTTGCCCCACTCTGTCCAGTGTATGACTGTGACTCTGCCAAGAGAGGTGATAAATCTATTATGGATTTTAGTTTGAACTGTAAAAGAGTTATCAAAGTGCTAAATCTATTTTGGGAATAGGCTTCAACATCATGGATTATTCCTTCACAGTATGGACTATAACCTGGAATGGATTCATTTGCCCCCACTGACTTGGAAGCTGTCAGCCCCCAGTTGTCTGACTGCACCCCAGCCATAGAAATCATTGGCTTCTTTTCTGGGCTCCAAAAAACTGCCTGTCTTTCTGTAGCTACTCCACTCATAGAGCCAAAGTACTTTGGTTAAGTGCCTGCCACTCTACGGTGTCGCAGTGCATGGGATTCATGAGTTGAGGTCTCTATGAAAGTCATATATATCTCTTGCTACCCTCATTCCTATCGGGAGAATGCTACCATTTGACAGCTCTCACAGAAGCAGCAATGAGGTAGTGTGTTATATGGTGGGACTAAAGTAGCAATTACAGTTGTTTATGCAAATGAGCTTTCATGATTATAGTCAGATTGTAAATCATAAGTGAGAACAGAGGGACTTGCTCAGAAATTGTTTTCTACTAATAAGCACATGTAAGACTGCTTTCAATTGAAACATGGGTCCATTTTGCAGTAACAGCAGTTAGGTCACCAGGGCAGGTCACTTCTCAAGTGTCCTGTTAAATTAACAAGTGGATTTCACGTCATTCCTAGGATCTTTCTTTTAATTCTCTTATATATGTGCAGGGGTCACTAAGGGTATTGAAGAAAAAAAGGCTACATTGCCATGAGGAGAAAAGATATACCCACAGTTTTCAAGGAAACACTCCTGTGAGATTCTGCCTTTTTACTCTGAGGACCAGAGAAGAAGGTCCAAGCCATGAGATTCAATGCCAGGCATTGAGATCTTGGAATCCTACGGCTGCAAGATGGCATTAAAAGGAGATTGGAGATATGCAAGGGCCCTAATTATTGTAGAGATAGTTAGATTTGCAAATAGCTTAAATACCCTAAAGGCACCAGATCCTATCAGATCTTAAAAGATAAGCAGGGTCAGCCCTGGTTAGTACTTGAATAAAACACTGCCAATGAAAACCAAGTGCTGTAGCCTTTATTTTGGAGGAAGGAGCTGGCAAAACCACCTCTAAGTATTCTTTGCCTAAGAAAACCATATGAAATTCACGAGGCCTCCACAAGTCAACAGGCAACTAGGCTTCCTTGGGTGGATCTGGCTGAGTGGCAGCTGGCTGGGCAGCTCAAGACGGAGGGTAGCAAGCCAGTAGGATGGCACTGGGCAGGCTGCCAATGCTCCCCAACAGCCCTCACACTGGGTGTCACCAAGGCTAATGATGCCTTGCTAATATTGCTATTTTTCTGTTAAATTCCAGGTTCATTATCCAGTGGGGCATCCTGATTTGTGGCCACGTCATGGTTTACTGGACTGCACACCAGACCTGAAGTGGCCAGTTTTTTTGGGGGGGGGGGGGTTGTTACAAAGATCTGCTGTTCTTTTGTTTGAGGAGAGCATTGGTCCTCCTCCCAATGTGATAGTCAATCACCACAGTGGGAATGACTTAGGCTTATAGAAGGGAAAGGCCCTCATTCTTCAGGCTTTCCATGAGATACAGAGCAGATGACTACATGTAATGTTGGCATTGTCAACAATCTTGTCCCAAGATATTGACCAGACAAAAGAAGGGTGAACAGTGAAATAAATAATGCTCTGAATATGGGGTTGGATCACTTTCTTCCCCATCTGGCCATAGTTTTCCAGTGCCTACAGCTCTGCAGAGCAGATGGCATCCATCTCTGAGAGGAAGGAAATAGGTTGCTCCTAGAAGATCTGTAGTGGGAAGTAAACACCCTATTGTCTGGCCTGGTGGGAGAAAGGAATTAAGCAGACACTTGTCCATTTTGCATGGCAGGTAGCAGGGGGAGAATATAAGAGTTTTGGTGTACACCTTGGCACTCTTTTGCTGTAGGTAGAACTCTGGAGCTGCCTCTAGAGATGGCTGAAAGGCCCAACACCAATTCCTTGCTAAGATATGGGTGTGATCTCCATCTACACTAACAACAACAACAACAACAATAATTTGTATCCCGCCTCTCCCTGTATTGGATCGAGGAGGGTAACAACAAACAAAAACAAAAAAATCAAAAATGACTATCAATAGATAAAAGCATAACAGGACATATTAGATCCTAGTTCCCCAATCTCCCTTCCACCCTAAAATAACATTAAAAACAATTCCCAATAAAATGGTTAATAAAATAAATTGAGATCAAAGTCCGGTGGGTACAGCTAAACAAATGGAGAGTGAAAATTCTGAGGAAATCAGTTTGGGAAGGCCTGCCGGAAGAGATCCGTTTTTATTGCCTTCTTAAAGGCCTCCAAAGATGTTAGATAGTGGATCTCATCCAGCAGGTCATTCGAGATTTTGGTATACTAGCTGTGTGTTTTTAAGAATACATGTATGAAATTTGCTGACTTGAATTGAGGGCCTTTGACTAGCTATTCAAATGTTTGCGGTGAACTGTGTTTATGTAGGTCTCAGTGATATCACGTTTTATTTTCTGTACAGGAAGGATGGGAATCATGTGATTCTCCAAAAGTTGTTGGACTGCAACATCCAGCAGCCATGACCTTCATGCAGCTTTCAGATTTCTTGGAGTGCAAATCACAGTATTCCTTACCATAGGCTGTGCTGCCTATGGTGAGGAATACTGTGACCTGCACTCCAAGATACAGTATCTGAAAGCTACATGATGGTCATGGCTGCTGGATGTTGCAGTCCAACAACTTTTGGAGAATCACGTTTCCCAGATAGGGTGATTCCCAGAGAGGGAACCACATGATTCCCAGATAGGGTGTCCCCTATCCCAGAGGATACCTCCCCCATCTCTCTAGGGTAGCAAGGGGCACTTTAGTTCCTTCAGACACTGACGAACTACTACTCCTGTATTCCCTTGCCAGTAACCAGTAAACAGAGTTTAACATCTCAAGGGCTATTCATGCATATTCCCTGATCCTAGACCCCCCAAAAGAGGACAGCTCAACCACTCCAGTTTCCCACAGCTCAGAACAAGTATGCACTCATTTTAGATTCAGTTTCTGTTGTCCCAACCTATCAGCTCAATGTAGTTGCCAAGACTACGAAGTCTAATCAAAAAGGTCAGTTACATAAGGGACTCCTCAAGTCATCTGATCCTGCTGGGCCTGAATGCTTGCTTCCTTCAGGTATCTGTACAACATATACAGAGATAGCTGTGTTGTCCATACATCCAAGTACAATAATATCCAAAATCCACAAAACAGCAATGTCTGGGGCAACTAAAATGCACAAAATATGTGATGCAAGCCTTCAAAGTTTCATCAGGCAAAAGTTTAAAAAAATCAAACAGGAGGGGAAAAAATGACAGTGTTGGAGTCACAAGCCCACATTTTGTGAGGATGTTTAGATTTTTGCTCAGTAAAGATGGTACAGGTCATTCCTCCTTTTGGCAATGTGGGCTCTGGGAGGCAAAGTCATAAAGTCCAGGAAATAAAATTTAAACTCCATTAGCAACACAAAAAGAAATAATTGGGATCCAAGTTGCCTCTGTCATGTGCAAGGCTACTCACCCCATCCTTTGGCAGAGAGCATTGAATTTCTCAAGAGGTCTCTGTGACACTGCAGGGATTAAAGCAGCAGGTCTGCTTTCCTCCAAACTTCCCAGAAGGTAAAAGAAATAAAGGACTTTGAATATTTCATAAAGATTGCTTAATGGTTAATGAAAGTATGATTTGTGTCCCACCAATAAAGCACAATAAGCCACCTATTTGGTTTGACTTTATTAATTCTGTCTCAAGTTTTCTACTGAGACTTAAAAACCAGCCTGAGAAAACCATGGTGAAGCTGCCTTTTAAAGCCAAGATCTTTTTGTGGTTACCCTGCCACTTGCAACAATCACAAGGGAGTTGATTGTAAATTTCAAACAAGTGCAAAAGGCAGTCATTGGTACTGATTTTCAATATGGCTTGCCTCTTAATATGTTATGTTCCCCCTAGTGCAACAAACTTAAAAGCACGGGACTTGTGTACACAAAGGCATTGCTAGATTGGGCCCAGGGAGAATATTTTTCACTAGAAGTTAAGATTGTTTATAGTTCCTAGGAGGATTTTTTTTCATAAATTAAACTCTTTCCCTATAAACTGTTTATGATAATCACTGCAGTCCAGGAAAGTCAAAGCACAGCAAAGCAAATCAGTAGAAAAATAAATGATAATCCATTCCATAGTGAGGGGGCTAAGGTTAATTATGCAACCATTACATGCAATTAAAAATAAATATTCACCCATACCTGCTTCTAGCTAAGTTACATTATTCTTTTTTCTCTGTCTGGAAGCCCTACATTCATGCATTGCTCATATATAAGAAACTGACATACTGCAGCAGGAACAGGGTCATGCTTCCGGCTCTTCCCCCAATGCAGTATTTCTAGGCTACAACCAATCAGTTTTAGTTCATAAAATGCAGAAGTCACACAGAGGCTCCACATGATCAGAATGACATTTCAGATCTAAACTCAGGAAAGTTGGACTAGTGGTAGCCTACTAATACAGTGTAATGGATGGCCCTGTTCCTGGTGTAAAAACATGCTCTGAAGTCCGATTTATGCATGTATTTGCCCTTAGATAAGGGAGGAAAATCCATCCCAGCTCTTTCAGGCAGTTAACTGAGTTTTGGAGATAATGGGCACTCATGTATACTTCACAATGCTACATTGTGCTACCTCTTACAAGTCTTAACTAAAGAGATTATTGAAGACTTCCGTATTACCAAAATCAGCCAGCAGAGTGCACCTGGGGGATGAGGGATGGTCGGGTGGCAGCGGAGCAGCAGTTTTATGTGCAATATCACCCTTTCCCCCCCCATTCTGCTCCAATCACATCCCATGCACGGCCAGGGAAAAAATGGCTGTGAGATAATCTCCTAAACTGAGTCTGAAAATCAGGCCCCTTTTGATTTTATGTTCCAATACTACTCCTCTATGGGTCTGAAACATGGGTCACCTATCGCCAACACCTACGACTCCTCGAACACTTTCATCAGCGCTGTTTACGCACAATTCTAAATATACACTGGACTAACTATGTGACAAATGTTGCTGTCCTTGAGCAAGCAGGGATCACCAGCATTGAGGCCATGCTACTGAGGACACAGCTGCGCTGGGCAGGACATGTTTCTAGGATGAAGGACCATTGCCTCCCAAAAATAGTATTTTACGGTGAACTCACCACGGGTCAGCATAAGAGGGGCACCCCAAAGAAGAGATACAAGGACTCCCTGAAACAACATCTCAGGCTTGGCCAAATTGATCACCAACAATGGTCTTCCCTGGCCTCGCATGGGGAGGCATGGAGACACACTATCCACGATGCTGCAGCCTTTTTTGAAAGCTCACACCGAACAAATCTTTAAGAGAAATGACAACGCAGAAAGAACCGCAACCTGGAAACATCACCCAAGGAGACTTTCCGCTGTGCTTTTTGCAACCGGACCTGTTTATCCCAGATTGGCCTTTTTAGTCACCAACACGCTTGTACAAAGTGCGGGATGAGTCCTTCCTGAATCTTCATTCGCGAAGCAAAGCCAGAGAGACTTGGGCTTCATTGCCTGGGCCATGCTTAGTGTTGCCAGGTCTCAGTGGTGCTGGAGAAGAGTTCTATGGATACTACAGACTGCTAAAAAGACTGATAAATGGTTGCTAGAGCAAATGAAGCCTGAACTGTCTCTAAAAGGCAAGATGATTAAACTAAGACTGTCACACTTTGGCCATATCATCAGAAGGCATGCCTCACTAGAAAGGACAATAATTCTTGATAAGGTAGAAGGGAGTAGGAAAAGAGAAGGACTACTTTCCAGGTTGCTAGACTCAATCAAGGAAGCCATCATCCTGAATCTGCAAGACCTGACCAGGACTGTTGATGATAGGATGACTTGGAGGTCTCTCATTCATAAGTTCACCATATGTCAAAGTTCACTTGGCAGCGTTAACAACATTTAAATGACATGCTGAAACAACTAGGGTTGATGTGTGTGTGTATGTGCCTTCAAATCACCAATCATGTATGGCAATCCTGTAAAATTCATATGGTTTTCTTAGGAAAGGAATACTCAGAGGTGGTTTTGCCAGTTCCTTCATCTGAAATATAGGCTACAGCACTTGGTTTTCATTGGTGGTCTCCCACCCAAGTCCTAAGCAGGGCTGAGTTTGCTTAGCTTCCAAGATCAGACGGGATCTGGTATTTAGCCCCTGACCAATGCAAAACACTTAATGACATCACTAAAGGCTGTTCGTACATCTCAGATTTTATCCTAGAAACCTCTAGGAATCTGGATCAGCGATTATATCCATGCTATTACATTTGCCTTCCCTCAACAACCCTATCCAGACGAAATGGCACTACTATTGGCCCAGGTTGCCTGAATGCACGGCAAGTCCAGGTTCTTTCTCTTTCTGTTGAATTCAATTATTCCCAAGAGCAGCCATGCTAAAAAGTTGGAAATCCCTCAAACATTTACCATTCTCAATCATTCTTTATCAAATCAATGACATCTTCTGAATAGGATTTTTCAGAACGATGAGGGTGCAGGTGGGGGTTTGGGGCTGTTTTCATTAGAATGAACAAAATGGGTCTCAAGTGCAGTCAGGCTGGCTTACTCACAGTTTCAATTATTTAAAAAAAGAACCAACAGATTTGTGTTAATGCTTGTTTAAGCCTCCCCCCCCCCCCCCGAATTTAAGGAATAAAAGCCACTAATGTGATTGCACACACCTATGGAGAAGTGCTAGATGCAGAAGAGGGTTTAGTGTTATTAAAAGACTGCAGCTATTGTGTATGACTATGACATATCACTGTCATTTTTCAATTGCTGGCATATCAAAAGAGAGGAAGATTAGATTACAAACTTGATGACCCTTGGTTAGGAAAATGAGATTAGAAAGAAGTTCTGCCAACTCCTTTATGGAGTAAATTATATTATATGAGTTGCACAGGTTTTTTTTAATGGAAAGAATTGAAATGTGGGCTATGTCTGCTTATGCATATTCAAGACTGATCTTTTGGCAAAGTACAGCACCAATCTAACACAGCTCAGAGCATGAAAGATTATTATTTTTTAAGTAATTAATTACATGTATGGTTCCAATGTGCCCTCCAGTAGTTAGCTAGCATTATAGCTACCATCTTTTGAGATCTGATCTTTACTTTCCCATGGCTTCAACATAAGTAAAACTGTGTTTTAGTTACTTTATAAAAGTAACATAAGTCACAGCAGATTCCAGTAACTAAATTATGTTATATTTCTCCTTTTTAGGATTGAATGTAATATTCCTAAAGTGAGGCCATCCTTGCAAAAACTGGAAAAGTTACCTTTTGGATTAAACCTCCCAGAATCCCTACCCAGCATGACCCTTGGTCCATGTTAGCTGGGGACTTGGGATGTTGTAGTCCAAAAAGTGAAAAAGTAACCTTTCCAAACTCTGTACATCTATAACTACAAAAGTAATGAACAGTTATAGCTACTTCAAAAGAAATGAAGTTACTACGGTTACATTTCTACAGTGCACCTTCTCCATACATGGGTGCACCATACACACTTCTGGTTTATGTGGAAGCCATACTGCAATCTATTGAATGGTGTGCGTGCCCTTGGCTTACGCGGTATTTCTCTTACATGGTGGTGGTGGTGGGGGGTCCAGAACGGATTCCCACATAAGGCAAGGCTCCACTGTTATTGCAACCATAGCTACAGGTTACGTCTTCCAATATTTCACAGATGACGACTGGGATATGTATGGCCAAGCAATGTCAGATTGTTATAAAAATGGTAAAAGTTATTAAAGAGGAAGAACACATGAACCAGGAGAGACTGCAGCAGTTTGTGTTTGCATGAGTCTACTCAAAAGGGCAACATTCTGCTCCATCCTCTCCTATCCTCCTCTGCTGAGTATATCCAGTGCAAACTACAAGGTAACTGAAGCAAAGTGAGGACAAAAGGGGAAAGTGGAAGGAAGGTAGCTTGGCTCATGAAGCAATCACAGAGGGGAATCCATGTACAATAAAGTTGTCTACCCACTGTAGTATAATGGATTGCTACTGCAATATCTTTCAGGCCTGCTCCACAACTTGTAGCCCATGCAGCTTCTCTATGACTGTACTGTATTTAATTTTTTTGATAGAGGTGGCTGAGAATGTCATTTCAATGTGCTTTTGATAAGAATTTCCCCTAATTTTAAAAAAATCTTCAAAAATTTTTAAAAGAAAAAATTCATTATATATATATATATATATATATATATATATATATATATATGAATTATGAAAGATATGAAAATTGATCGAACATCCACGGAGGCCGGGGCTTTGCGTGAATAATATTTAAAACCCTGAGGTTAGATTTCTAGGTATTCAGCCGTGTTCATGATCAATTACTTTTACCCTTCTCACCCAGAGTCTCCTCTTTTTTCACAGCTACACAGCATGGTCCCCTCCAAATGGGGAATAGCTGTATCAGATGAATTTTATGAGGCCAATTAAAGGCTGAGATTTTATTTCAGTTAGCTCTAAGAGAATTTAACAACATCACATATTCTAATTTCAAATGGAACAAACATGAAATTAAAAAGGGTGAGAAAGCAAACTGAGATTTCCCCTCAGTAGTTTAGGATAACGCACCATGTAAGTCTGCTGTATCACAACCAGGCTGTCTGAGGCAATAGTTATATGTGGATAACAATAATTTATTTAGAAATGTAACATATTTTCTTGTGCTGCATACCATGGGATATACATATAGATGCAAAATTCATTTTGTCCCTTAAGCAAGCAAGTTCTGGATGTGCTAAGCAATATATCAATGGACTATGTGGCCCTGTGACACTACTCCAGTAACCAGCAGTAACAGTGGTAATAACTGGATCATTAATCTTTTAGTTTGCCCCCTTAGCTGAGCTCATGTTATTGTGATTTAGGAAAATGAAATGTGGGCCAAGAACACACAGCTGTGCCATTAACGTTCTGAAAGCTGCTTTCTTTTATTCCCTTTCTTCATACTTTCATTGCAGATATTGTGTCTGATTCATTCACTGAAGTGAAAATCTAGGCCCAAAGTGCATGATGTTTTAAAACCGCAGTAAATATTTTACACCTCCTTTTCTGCTTTGCACAAAGGATAAAAAGGTTTTCAGAATATCAAACTACGAGGTGGATTTTGGGTGAACTTCGGGGGGACTGTGGGATGGCATGATCTGGTTGCCAACCCTTTCCATGACTGATATGGATAGGAAACAGACACTAAATTTTATCACATTCAACACAGGTGGGCAAGAGTTTGCCCAGGCACATATTGTTGTTGTGTGCCTTCAAGTTGCTTCCAACTTGTGGTGACCATAAGGTGAATCTATAATGGGATTTTCTTGGCAAGTTCTTTTCAGAAGAGCCTCCCTCTGAGGCTGAGAGAGTGTGACTTGTCCAAGGTCACCCGTTGGGTTTTCATAGTTGAAAGATGATTCAAATCCTGGTCTCCAGAATCCTATTCTGATGCTCAGACCACTACACCATGCTGGCTCTCAGCACAGGGGGCAAGAATTCCTTGAATCCATGTCCGCCTTGCATGAAGGGTCATTACATATTTGTGTGTGTTGTTACACATGAATAGTTCCTTCTGATGGATATATAACTGGCAGAGTTAAGAGTGTTCTGGCAAGAGACGGGCAAGCCTATATAACCCCATGACCCCCTCATTGCATAATGGGCCATGTAAATCACCATATCTGTACTGATAGAGCACCAGGGTGTTCTTTGGTTTCTATCAGGAACAGACACTACTTCTTATGAAAAAGAAACAAGCAAAACAAAAACAAAACAAAAAACAAAAACCTTAAGCTATTTATTTTATAACAGGACACAGTTGAGACTCCAGTCTTCTCACTAAAGTTAGACATCTTGAGAACCACAAAAATAACCATAACCGATGGTTCTTCTCTAAACAATCTGTTCCTGGGACTATTGTGGGGGGATTGTTTAAAAAGAAGCCTTGTTGACAAACCAGATTTATTTATTTATTTATTTATTTATTTATTTATTTATTTATTTTAAAAGTCATTCCCACAATTGTGATATGCAGAAACTTATCTCTTCTAGTTTGGCCTTTGGTCCAGTAGCAATCAATATGCAAAGCTGTTTAGGAATTCATAAAAATGAAATACCGGTTGAGTATCCCTTATCTGAAATGCTTGGGACCAGAAGTGGTCTGTATTTCTGATTTTCTTGGATTTTGGAATGCCCATATATGCATATACATTTTATGCAACACACAACAGACAGCACAAGTAGTGTAGTACATACTGTGTTTGTGAAACTGGAGAAAGATACAAGGCTGGAGAGAGACAGAGGATTTGTGAAATGGCAGGAATCCACATCTCCTGCCATTTCACAGATCTTCATGTCTCTCTCCAGCCTCACATCTCATTTGTTTGTTACTTGTGTTGTGTATGAGATGCAAGGCTGAAGAAAGATTGAGGATCTGAGAGATGAATGAGCAGGAATGCCATTGCTGCTGCCTCAAAGGTGGAAGTTTATGTCTGGCAGCAAATAGTTTTAGTGTTTGGAAGTTCTCTGATTTCAGATTTCCAGATTAGGGATGATCACCCTGTATCTCTTTCCTTAGGTGTCTGGCATTTCAATGTGGTTTATAAGTGTGTGGGTTTTTTTTTGTTTGTTTGTTTCCTCCCAGTTTGTCACATTTTATTACATTGATTTTACTTTCCACTGTGGAACACCCCACACATGGAACGTGTGTGTGAATGTGCACACAGTGTTTTTGTTATTCCTAGGAGGTGAAAAATATCAAGGATTCAGCTTAACTAAAACTGATAGGGAAATCACCAAGGGAAGCAAAGAAAAGCACTTAAGTGCAATTTAGGGGCTCTGCTCACACTGCCAGCTCTTGTTGTCTTTGTGCTTCTGTTTGTTCCCAGCCAGTCTCCTGGGCTTTCAGAGAGAAGAGCAGGGAAACACTCAAGGCAAAGGAATGACACTATCAGCTGGTTCTCCTGAGCACTGTTTTTCAGTGACTTGAGTGGCCCTTTGTCTGACAGCTGCTTGGATTTCCCACTGGACTCTTTGCTAGAATATCTTCTATGAGTTTTGTGGCAGATTTATAAACAGCAAGAGAAACAGAAGTTATTGCAACATAAGAAGTTGATGTTATCCAGGTCAAGACTGTAGCCTAAACCCAAATGTAGGACTCAGCTAGAGTAGGCCCACTGAATCAATAAAGCTTGCATAAAGTCTTGATTTACATGGGTCCCACTGATTCAGTGGGTCTACTCTATTTGAGAATCACAGCTGTAATTAAGGCAATGTCCATCTGGTACAGCACTGTCTGCTTTAGCTGACAATAGTTCTCTCCAGGGTCTTCTCCATCTCCTGTAAACTAGTTCCTTCTTACTAGAGATGCTGGAGATAAATTGTGGCATCATATGAATTGTAAGTACCTGAAGAAAAAATAATAATAAAGAGTTATGAAATTTGTGAAAGTAGAATAAAAATGTACATAGTAAGAACATTTTATTTGTTTGTTTCTTTATTTATTCATTCAAACAATAGCTTCACTACCCTTTCCCCCAAGTCATGGTGCAATTTGTTTTGTGATTTACTGTAGCAGGGAAACACTGCTTGAAAAACACAACAGGGGCTTCAAAAATGACCCGAGAGTGACCAAATGTTGATCATTTTTGATCTGGTCCATATGCCAAAGCCAAAACAAATAGAAAAGAGCTGAAGCCATGCCTCCCACAAATGTTCATGCTGTTGTTGTTAAAACAGCTTCCCTTGGAGGCAATTTTCTTTGTAAACATTTTTTCTTATTTACATTAGTTTCACTTGGTTTGTGACATCTTTGTGTCACCAACTTGGCTAGGCTTTGTGATATCATGAAGTCATTATGCTCACTGCCACAGCTGGCTCTCCCATGAGACAGAGTCCGGTGGTTTGATTAAGCAGCTGATCTTGAATGTCATGAAAGGAGACCAAGTGGCTACTTATTATTATTGTAACTTTGATGACAAACAGAGGGAGAGATGTATGTGAGAGTTACTATCATAGATATCAAAATAACATGTATAGGGTTCTGTGTTCCTTAATCCAGGGGGAGGGGAACACATCTTCTACTTTACCCCGGACAGCAAAATTTCTTTGGATGGCAGAAAATAGTGCCATCAAAGCAGCAGCAGTAATTTGTATGCTGAGGAGGGGGGATTGAACTGTGTGCACTTAGTAACTTTTGTATGATCCTATGGACCCCAATAGTTGAATCCAAACTGTCCGTAAAGTTATTTAGCTCAAAGTAGGTAATATACTGTGAGCCCTTGGCCCTTAGTACCTGCTGTGGTTTGATTCCAGGACCCCCTGTGGAAACCAAATCCATGGATGTCAAGTCCCATTATATACAATGGCATATTAAAACTGCAAAATCAAGCTTTAGTTTCTGGATTTTTTTTAACAATTGCAAGCTGTGGATATTTGAATCTGTGGATACAGAATCCGTTGATAAGGAGGGCCAACTGTATTTTGATTCTACCAGAGGCCATATTGCTTGGTACCAGAGTTTCTACTTCTGACAGAAGCAAATGCAAATGACAAACAAATGATTTAATTGCTTAGATAATGGTAATAGGATGCTGCAGTATGGATCCTCTTAGAAACCACAATCTACCTTTCTATCATTTGAAGTGGAAGGATTTCTCGGTAAATGGAAGTTACACGGAAATGATAGAAAGCTTGCTATCTCATTCCCAATAAGACTCAGCACACTGATTCATGTTTAATGTGTGCATCGGAAATCCTGTGTCTGCCTTCCCTCTGTCTTCATCTTGTAATCCACATCAAAGATTACCTTAATCGCTAGGAAGGTAGCAAGAAGACTTCTGCATTTGGAACAGCTCTATTTATTGATAAGTCAGGTAGCAGCAGACAATCTGTGCCTATCACTGGAGCATATCATGTCAGCCGGGAAGGTATTTTTCATCTTTTGGATGCTAGAGGAGTCTCTTGTGTAGAGCAAAATGCCCTAAAGCCCTCAGACTTCTTTCAGCGATTCACTCGCTTTGTTGTTCAGGACTGAAGAATCAACCAGCAATCATTACTGCAGACATTCTTTACAAAGAAACATGCCCCCCCCAAATGAAGAGCATAGAAGAGAGAAAAATTAAAACAAGCAGTATGGGGGGGTGTGTGCACTGGATATTTCAGGGTTTTGTTCCTTCAGTTTGTAAGAGCAGGCAGAGCAATTACCTTTGAATTAGGAAGTCAGTAGTACTCTGTACAGTCAGCAATCAACTATACTATTTCTCTCACTGTGAAATGTTGTATTTTCCACCATGCACAATGTTTCCTTACATTGTAGCTTGATCTAGTTAGAAAGAAGTCCGACTGAGTTCAACAAAGCTTACTCTCTACTTCAGATTGCCATTTAGGGCACAATCCTTATCTTCTGTGAGCTGAGATTAGTGTAGAATTCAGTGTAATATCTTTCCCCCTTCTTACCCTTTCCAGCTGGTCTATAGTATGCACACACCACAATGTGTTGACCATTACCTAGAAGAGAAATTCCTGAATATACAACATTTTCTTTCCTTTATCCATGGGCTTAGGTAAGGAAAGAATAGTGCCACCCATTACTTCCTTCCATGCATGAGAAGGATTAGCATAAGGCTCAGTGGAGTTCGCTTCCCATTTGACCAGACTTCAATATGTGCTCACAGAGGAGTACTTGCATGGAAAGTGGAATCCCTTGAATATATGCAGATCCTATGTCCTCCATATTCCATGCCCATAGACTAGATGGCAACAGCTGCTGTTTGGACACAGATTCATTTATTCAAGCTTTGATCAAGGCACTAGAGCAATTTGTGCCAGAATCATCCCAAAATGGCTAGGAGCATCTCCTGCAGACAGTCAAGAGTACAGATTTGTAGCAACTCTGGATATTTCTAGACTTCCCCCCCTTACTCAGTTCTTTACAGTTAATCTTAGTGGCTTTTTTTATTTATTAAGAATATTTATATCCCATCTTTCAGCCAAAAAAGCTCCCAGAGCAGCTTACAAATCATTAATTTGACAGTTCCCTGCCCTTAGACTTACAATCTAAATAAAACACTACACACAAGGAAAGAGGTGGCAATAGGGGGAGAGATTAAGTCCAACAGGTGCTGGCTGCTCTTCTCTCCCTAAGAAGCCATAGCAATGGCAGTGGGGCAAGGGACAATGGATCTGTGCATGTTCTTGGAGGCTCCATGTTCTACCTCATATTTTTCATAGATCGACAGGATAGCCAAAACTAGAATGTGTGCAGTGTTTATTTGGTTCAGGCTTGGATCAGAAATGTCCAATATTCACTCATTTCTTCATAAATTTTAATCTAAAGTAGTAGATTCCCCCCCCCCCCTTTTTTCCCCTGGCAGCAGAGACCCAGATATACTTGACCGTCTCACTCTTGTCCTACCTCAGCTACTAAATGGCTATGTGGGGGTTAGCACAGAAGAAAAGTAATTTGTTACTATATCAGATATTTTTATTGGTTGTTTTACACATAATATATAACACAAAACAAACAATGCATGTTCCACACACAAATCACAGATAAACAAAAATAAACTAATAAACAAAAACATATCACCAAATTACTGGATGCTCTCTAAATGTTGAGATGGCATCTTAAATTGTAATAAACCTTTCTTAAGGTGAAACATAAAAAGAGAAAAAAATGTATAATTAAGTTTTACCATTTTTCCCCTTCAATCTTTTAAGGAAATATATTTGTCATGTACTCTTTCCATCCATGAATAACCAAGTTTATAATCTACAAACCCAGAAGCTATCAAGTTATCTGACTTTTTTTGCAAATAAATCTGATTTCCCTCCCACCCCATTCTCTAAACAACGAACAGTAGTTTTAGTGCATGTGGAGGGAGCAGAAGATACACTTTGTGGAGCTCCACTAAGATTTGATCACTTTTGGTTGTTATTTCTGTATCAAATCTTGCGGGGCAGGAAAAACTTGTGGCAAAACTGACCCCCTCCCCTCACTTTCCACAAAGATATTTGAAATGTGAAAGATCTTGGAATGGCTGAACATTACCCTAACAAGGTGTCTTGCATTAAGCCTGAAAAAGAATGTGCAAGTATTCTTTGTGTTACTATTAAGAGTCAAGTCTAGCAATGAAGGAAGAGATTCAGGAGATAACTGAGTACACAACTTCTGTAATCTCACAGATCATTGCACTACAACTGGAAAGTGCTATTGAGGTTCCCATCTCAGATTGCCTGTTAGAGCTGTCAGTGAGAACGCCCAAGCGCCCTCCTCTCCCTCCACATCAGATCACTTTGGCACTTTCTTTATACTGTCATGTGGGAGACAAGAAGTCTAGGTTTGTTTTTGTTTTTCCTACTTATTGTTGACATCTCCATTTTAGGTCAATCTGAATGGTTTTGCACTGTACTGTTCCACTCTGGAAATGATATGGGACAATCTGATCTAATCCAGAGCTGCTGTAAATCAGTCCTAATTGGACCATTTTGATATGAGATTCAACTAAATCAGTCACATAGACCTATGCAAAATTGTTCCAGACAGAAGGTTTTGAGTACAAAGCACTGAAAGTCTGAGGGTGGACATTAAATCATGTTCATAGTGCGGAGACAGACTCCTCTTGTACAACAGCTACATGGCAGGAAGGTACAACATGGTACATGTAGTTTGCATGTTGTCGTCATATAGTATGGGAAGAAATGCCAGCAAACTCTTGAAATAGATGGACCATGTTATATCCTAGTGGTCACTTTGTAAGAAAACATTGGCAACAAAATTGGGTGTGAAGAGATGACCTTGGCAAACCAGAGCTGAACCAACAGATCACAGCTCATGGGATGTTGTGCTATGGCAGAAATGCTATAAATTAGAGGTTATATAGGGTCAGTTAGGGATAGAGGAACTGATAAGATCCAAACAGGGACCAGGTTGTTCAGAGCTGAAACTGTGTAAAGAATTCAAGGAGAAATGTTTCTTCAACTGAGGTGTCACCGTGTATTAAGTACAGAGCCAGCATAAAGCTATACATTTAACTTTCTTGTTATACAATAAACCTTTGTTGTTGTTGTTGTTGTTGTTGTGTGCCTTCAAATAATTTCTGACTTATGGTGACCCTGAGGCACCCCTATTGTGGTGTTTTCTACACCATGGAGCCCTGGTGGCACAATGGTTAAATGCCTGTATTGTAGCCACTCACTCAAAACCATAAGGTTGCGAGTTCAAGACCAGCAAAAGGGCTCAAGCTTGACTCAGGCTTGCATCCTTCTGAGGAGGTCACTAAAATGAGTACCCAGATTGTTGGGGGCAATTAGCTTACAGTTGTAAACCACTTAGACACAGTTAGTTCAGTATGAAATGGTATACTGTTTGTTTTCTGGGGCTGAGAGTGTATGACTTGTCCAAGGTCATCCAGTGGATTTCCATGGCATTGTGAGGAATCAGACCCTGATCTCCAGAATCATATTCTAATGCTCAAATCACTACACTGGGCTGGCTCTATAAATAAATAAATAAATAAAGTAAGTCAGTAAGTAAGTAAGTAAGTAAGTTACTGGTTTTATTTTTTACACCCCTATCTGGATATTTTAATTTAATAGTTAATCAGAAGACAGTAATGCATTACCAAACTGAATCTGGCAATCAGCAGATCTGCATGTCCATTTGCATCTGCAAAGGAAAAGCGGGATACAAATAAAGAGTTTATTATTTGAAGTGTCACTTTGTGGTTTCTAGAAGCAGACCCAGTAAGGGGCTATAAGGATAAAAGGACAAGGTGAGTGATAGAGAAGAACAGGCAGGCCTTGGACCAGCAAGTGATGAACGGCCATCTCTCCCTGCATCTCAATTGCCACTGCTGTGGTTTCAGAGGGAAAGAACAGCAGCCAGCATCTGCTGGACATAATTCCCTCCCTAACTGCCATCCCCTTTTCCATGTGTGTCACATCTTTTTAGATTGCATGCCTGAGAGCAGGGAACTGTCAAATTAACAGCTGTAAACCACTCGTGTAAAGTGCTGTGTACACTGATGGCGCTATAACAATAATTAATAATAATAACCCCACTCCCATTACTACCACCTGGAGAGGGGATCCATCACGTTTTGAGCCATGCTTTATTTTGAGAGTGCAAAATAAAAACAACTTTTTAAAAATCTTCAACCCATCTGTGCAGGTTGGAATTTTTAAAAGCATTTTGTTTGGGGGGGGGGGGGAGTATTCCTTATTCCCAGTGCAGAAGACTTCAGTAGTTTAGCTGCATGAATGCTAGTATGTGTTGTGACATATGAATTGCTTGTTTGAGAATAAAGATTGCCATACTTTCTGTGCCTATGGCACCTTATCATTATATTTCAGTCAGGGAAAAAGAATGCCCAGGAGATAGTCATTAATAAAAACAATTATGAGTCAGGCAAGCATGAGCCAAGAAGGGACAACCTACATTGGATTAAGTCTTTGGGGTGCTCAAAGCCTCTCCCAGATATTTCTGGGAGTGATTAGCATTCATCTGAGTAAGAAGGCATGAAAAGAGATGTGCTGCTTAGTATAGCATCAAAGTGAAGGTCAGTCTCTTTTAAAAGCCCCCTTGGGCCCATGCTAGCAGGGCAGCAAAGAATTTCATCTGACAACATTGCAGAGAAAGTGAGGCGTTTATTTAAAGAGAAAGGGAGTTGAGAATCTCAAAACAACCATAGTTGTGAAGAAATCATTTGCTGAAGAGTGAAGTGGTGAATGGGTTTGAAATACTGCAGGCAGTGAGAAGTTCTTAGGATTGCTCTTTTCTTATCTGATATTCTGTGGATAAGATAACAATGGAGATTTGGGCCAGAAATCTGTTGGTGCACTATACATATATAAGTTTGCTGGTGTAGGTGGAGGAGACTGGAGAAAAAAAGACTATGGACATAGTGACAGTAAAAGATGTAAGGTATTGTAATAATAGGCTAATAGGAGCCAGTAGACTTTAGGGGGAAAATGGAACTGTTAGTGAAGCACATCAATAGGATCTTGCTTTCAGGCTGCATCTGGGGATAGGAATCCTGATTTGATGCAGCTTGTGAAGTCTTGAAACCCTGACTTGATGCAGCCTTGCATGATAAATCAGATTACTGAAAATAAATTCTCCTCGCTGCAAGCAGATTGTCTGCTTTTTTGTTGCTAGTCTCAGAAAAAAAAATGCATGTTTTTGTGAAAAACATAGAAAAGGAAAATGATGCAACTATTGGCCAGAAGCAGACAGGCCAAAAGGACCATGGGCCACGCTGGTGCCATTCACAGTGGGACTGCAGCAACCACACATGCCTAGTCCGGTCTCAAACTGGGCCACCACTACGGTTCTGAGCCAGACTGCTAGAAGTTATATCTGCTCCTCCTTGGCCTGGTTCTTTCCAAATGATGGGTCACCAGTGTGGCTTCCAGCTGTGTTCAGAGCATGCATAATCTAAATGCCATACCCCCAATGCAGCCTGAAGTTGGCACTTTTGGTCCATCTGCTTTGCGCCTTTTGTCTTGTATTTAAATAAATCTTATTATTATTATTATTATTATTATTATTATTATTATTATTATTATTATTATTATT
>NC_056528.1:40268246-40281126 GCF_019175285.1 Sceloporus undulatus | reverse complement strand
TAGAGTAGCAGCCTTGGATGGGCAGTTTGTCTTTCTGACCAAACAATCTGTCATATTGTGTTTGGTTTGAGTGTGTATGTATGTATGTATGTATGTGTATACCTTCAGAGTGTGTATGTATGTATGTGTGTGTATACCTTCAGAAAAGAAAATGCATACTACTGTGCAAAGCTAAGAGTTTTACACCAAGTAGATTTTGAGCAAACCATGGCCCGTTCTAGACGGGCCTTTGCGCCGCCCTCATCACATGCTAGGGGTTGGCTGAGGACCTAGAGTCCATACCGGCCTCATCCCTGGCACGTGATGAGGGCGCAAAAATGGCGGCGCCCTATACACACGGGCGCCATCATTTTTACGTGCTGGACGCTTAGCGTCCGCACATCGCACTTGCCTTGCGATGTCACGAGTGTGCCATTTGCGCACTCGTGCGTTGCAAATGCAGCGTGAAAAGAAGCTGCTTTTTGCGGCTTCTTTTTCCACCACCAAGAAGCCTCCCCGTTTGGAGGCTGAGGCTTTCTGGCGGCAGAAATGGAGGTGGCGGTAGAGCGCCCTTCTTGGGCACTCTGTAACGCGCCCATGGCAGGCAAAAAATGCACTTGGATATGTGATTTCTGGAGAATACTATACTGTCCCATTGTGCTGAGGCTCCCTATTTCAACTAGAATATTAGCACTGGCAAGATTTTTTTTCCCCTCTCCCTAAACTGCAATCTTGAACACACTTTTTAGGGAGTGAGTACCATTTCAAAATTGGGCTTAGCCATTCCCCCTGCAGTGGTACTTAATCCTCCTGCCAGGTGTTTAAATATCTCTCCACACCACAG
Organism: Sceloporus undulatus; assembly: GCF_019175285.1. Classification (NCBI taxonomy): domain Eukaryota; kingdom Metazoa; phylum Chordata; class Lepidosauria; order Squamata; family Phrynosomatidae; genus Sceloporus; species Sceloporus undulatus. Next base: position 40,280,303 of record NC_056528.1, on the reverse strand, counting down.
TTCCAATAATTTATATATAATTTGTTTATTAGTTCTTTTAAAATATATATTTATTTCTTCTCTTTGACTTGGAGTGAGATCTAAGGTGCCTCATACAAGAAAATCACTAAAATCTATCAACACAATTTTAAAAATGATCAAAATCATTGCATTTAAAACAGTATAAAATTATTTTGAAAACATTCAGAAGTTTTAACAAATAAAGTGTGCACCTGAATAAAAAGCCTCCCTAGAAGTGGGATTTTTAAAAATATATATATTTTTAAAAATCCTTAACATTTTTTTACTTTATTGGCATTTATACACTGTCTATCTCTGTGTATATTGGGGGCGGGGGAATCAAGCTTTAACTGTTCACCCTTTGGCCTTAAATATCTGTGGTCAGGTTTAAGGAGGGTTAGGTTTCAGAACAGGGTTAATTGTGAGAACCTCTTAGTGCTGAAGGATTGACTTCTAAAATGGGATTAGTAGAGTATAAATTGATTGATTGTGTCACCTCATTCCAGACGAATCTTAGCTTTTGACATTGTGTATGATCACTTGCACTTTGGGAAAAATGGAGCAGGTGGATCTGGGGAATTACAGTATAAACTAGAACTCTGAGGCCAAAGATTTCTCTGGTTAATTCAAGTCAATATATGAAATCACCTGCTTCCCTTTCTCTGTTGCCCTCTTGCTCACATTTCCTTCTTCTTTATCTAAATTTCCTCTAGTTTTTTTCTTTTTCTTTGCAGCCTCTTGGACTCCTTTGCCCTCTTCTCAGACCCCTTGCTTTTGAACTCTTTCACCCTTGATTTCTCAGTAGTGCATAAGCTACCTAAACAGGAAGAGCCTCTGTGAGGATTTTAACTCACAAACTTTTACTCTTTCACAGCATCTGGGCTGCAAATATAATGTTTGTTTATTGAGAACATTTGTGAACATGCAATGCCATCTGACCTGATCATACTTACCAGTGTATGAAGCTTTACATCAGCAAGACAATGGATTATGTATATATGAAAAACTTACTGTATGCAAGTATTTCTTGTAAAGAATGTGTTTGCTAGGAATTTTGTGAATCTGATTGGGGTGATTTAAATTGAATTAAATTGAGGGGGGAAAAACAAGAGTGCATCAAGTGCTGGTGACAATGGCCTTACTGATACAAAGAGTATAGCCATACTGCAGAATTTAAGCAATTTGATACAACTTTAACAGCCATGACAGAATTCTGAGTTTTGTGAATTGGTGAGGTATTCAGCCTGGTCAAAGAGCTTTGGTACCTCACTAAACTACAAATCTCAGGATTATGTAGGCTAAGGCGCATTACAGACCACCTGAAAGCGGAGGTCTGCTGGCGCCGCCGGTTGCTCCGCGAGGGAGCTGCAGCTTCCATACTGCGCAGCTCCCTCAAGGAGCAAAAAGAAGCCCAAAATGGCGCTTCTTTCTGCACCCCGGAAATGGCGCCGCAAGTGCCCAATGGTGCACTCACGGCATCACTTCTGCTGTGCAACGTGCGGACACTATGCGTCCACTACGTCAAAATGGTGGTGCCCGTGTGGAACAGGCACTGCCATTTTGTACGTACCCATTTTGTACGTACTAGGGTTAGGGGCGTGCATAAAGAAAGGTGAGAGGTGCCTAAGGAAATCAGAGTTGATGCACATACAAAGAACTTGCAGATGATCTGAAAGAGACATATAAGAAGAAATGGAAAAAGAGGAATATAAATAAACAGGCAGTAGTTATATGAGAAGAGTAAAAGAAATCTACAATAAGAGTGGTCCATAGTTTTTCATGATCTACATGAACAAAGGTTTTGCTGCACAGGATGATTTTGTTCTGAAAAATTTTGGTGTGCTTCAATCCAGCATATGCTTACAATATGATTCCTAGTGCTTCTTCCTTTCCTGAACAGAGTTTGGATATCTAGCATTACTAATTCCATATATAATAAAAAACATTGTTGTAGAATTTTGCTTGCATGAGAAATTAATACAATATTCTGTCATCTACTAAAATCTCTGTGTACCTTTCTTGTGGTTAGAATGTATATTGAGTTTTCCCAATTTGTTGGCCATTGTTTTCTTTTCCATATTAGTTGATAGATTTTAGTTAGAATTAGAGTCGGTTCTGTCTCTGTAGTCTGAAGCAGCTCTGTTGGTATGTCATCTGTTCATGGTGATTTATTTCACCCAAGTGAGTGTAGATTCCATTTCACTTTCTAAAACTGAAGGTTCATGTTCATATGGTTCTTCCTTGAATAAATCTGTCATCATGTCATCGCTCTTAGATGTTTCTTCCGCGTATTATTTCCATTGTATTTTTATTTCTTGCATTGATGGAATGTGCTTGGTAAATTTGGAAGAAAATAAATGTCCTTTTTTTAAAATAACTGAGAAAAACATTTCTGTTCCCTTAGAACCTTAGTGAAGGCTTAGATGGGAACAGGTGAACTTTCCAGGTCCAGAATGGTTTGAATGAAGGACAAAAGAGAATTTTGACATGGGAACCTGGAATTAATAAAATCTGAATAAAATAGGGCTCTATTTGGTTCAATTTTCAGTCATTCCAAAACTAATTTATATCTCTGTGCTTGATCGCCTTATATATTTCAGCAGCCTAAGAAGGTATTCATATACACATATGTAGCTTTTGTAGGTGAATACAGAGAGCTTAAAGTGTTTAACGATTCTAAAAGTGGCCATGGATCTGTGAAGGACAGTTGCTAGTCTGCAGCAAGAGCTGTTCAAAAGTGGAACATGCTCCCTCAGAGTGTGATGGGGCCTCCTCCTTTGGAGGTTGTGAAACAGAGATTGGATGGTCATCTGTCAGGAGTGCTTTGGTTGTGTATTTCTACATGGGAGGGGGTTGGACTGAATGACCCACTTCTGATTCTATGACTGTATGATTTTAGCCATGTAAGGGCTCACAGGTAGTCTCTAGTTGGATAAGTGAAGTTCCCCTATTATAAAACATTGAAAGTAGTTTTAAATTTTGGTGTTCTATGCACAGAGGAAGACTTTGCACTGCAATCTTTGTGAAACTAATTAGACAAAGAATATGGTTAAAAGTTTGTGGCAAGTCTCGAGAAAATAGCAAGGATGTGTCATTTCAAGCTGAAATGTCAAATGGTGGGTTTTCTTCCGTTTTGTGTGGCCACTTGAGCTGAGAGACTGTTTGCTGCCAATCTTGTCTTAGCTTCAGAGCTGTTTGCAGACTGAGAGAAGGAGAACCTGTAGCAAAGTGTCAAAATCAGAAAAGGCCAGCTGCATACTGTTGCGCTATGAAAGAAGTTGTTAGCCTAATGAGTTTGCCAAGGTGTCCTAATGCCTGGGGAATTGTCATAAATTTCCATCAGTGCTGAATCCGATCTGAAGGCTTGTCCAAGAGATAAGGGATATTCTTCACACCAGTGAATAGGTAAAGAACTCCAATGGTACCTTCATGGGTAACTAGGATATTGTTCAATGAGCCTTGCTAAGAAATGGTGAAGTGTATTTCTACACAAAATAATTTCCTGAAGGGTGTCCTGAACTTCTCAGTGCAGTTTTTTCACTGTAGAAACATTTTGCTTTTTCAAAAATTTGCAGATAGATATAATAATAAACATTCTTTGCATCCCTAGTTATGCCTTGGTTATTGGTTATTAATTCAAAGTAATATATTATTTCTAGCTATTTGTGTCCAAACTCTGGCAAAAAGGTGACCTAAAAAACCTTACATCAAGATGAGGGGTTGACACAGTTGTCTCTTGAATAAAGGGGGTCAGCTAGAACTGTGCCATTTGAAATGTTTTGGATATTGCTGTGGCTCCTATACTGGGAAGCAGCAATAGTGGGAGGTGATGCTGGAGAAGAATCTCTCAAATATAATGGGTGTGCCACTTTAGCTAAATCTTGTTAGTACTGCTCATAAGGAGGCACTGGTAACCAATTTCCGAATGTCTTTTACTATGAAACCCTATTGGGAAATCTTGTAGCACCTTTGAGACTAACTGGGATATTGAGAAAAGCGAGTCTATAAAAACTTATGCTGCAAACATATTTTTGATTTAGTGTGAAAGATGCTCTATATTTATATACTAATTCATACTAACAAGGCTGTGCCTTTGAAAACCTTACGATGGGAAAATCCAAAATCAAAGAAGAAACAATGCTGGAGGTTGGAACACCTAATTTGGAAGGGACTCAATTAACTACTGAGGAAGAGCATAGGGTGGCTAGTGCAGTACCTAAGGATATAACTGGACTCTAGGCAAAATGATGTTCAGGTGCATTCCTATGTGAAGGAAAAGCCCTAAGCAGCATAACACATATAATAAAAATATGGAGTCTGAAAAGCATGAATCAAGGAAGCTTTGGGAGACAAGAATGCAAAGTTGTGACAGGAAATTCCCAAGCCTGATTGAGGGTGGGTGGGTGGAGAGAGTCGGGCTGGGAATGGTGGCCTTTTAAAGGCCTGCCGCCCAATAAGGGGTCAAAGAGGACTGTGAATCCAACCCTCCTGGGCTCCCAACCAATCCTGGGCACTGCCGGGGCTGATACCACCAAATCCAGAGGCAATTCCTGCCTCCGGTGCATTCTGGGACATATAGTCCAGGTGCCGGGAGGATGAGCCTCCTTTTCCAGTCCCTGAGGAGCCTCCCTGCAGCATGGTGGGGGCCAAAGCCATGCCAGAAGCATGCCCAGCTCCCTTGTGGCTCTTCCATCACAGCAACCAAGCCATCCCGCTCAGTCAGGCGGCCCCATTATTTTTGCATGCTATTTTTTTTGACTTGTTAAAACTGTAGTGTTTTAACACATTCAAATTATTTTAATTTCGTTAAATTGATTTAATTATTTAAAGGTGTAATTTCACACCAGCTACGGGTGGAATTACTGACTGGAAAACATGCATTTCAAATGTCGAGAAAGCCTGATGAAAAGTATCATAGACAACTGCAGTTTGGGGACTCATTCTGTGCAAAATTCACATGTGGCCATTTTCTGAGTCTGCAAACAGCATTTTATTTGTGGAAAATAACATTTAAATGCAGAATTATTGATCTCTGCACAGAATAGGCTATTTTCTGTGCAGAAAATGCTGTAATAGGGAATTTATTCTACATAAAATTCCCACAGGGTTGATTTCCACAGAAAAGATCATTTTCTGCACAAAAAACATTTTCTATGATTAATATTTATCAATTGCAATGTTCGACTAATATACAGGTTTTACACAGAATAAATCTCGTTGTGAATAGCCTTTGAAAATGGTGCTGTTTTTGAATACTGTCCTGCAGTGGGAAGAAAATCACTGATAATACTTCTTTCTATCTTTGAGAAGAAACTAAGGCCTGTTCTGCACAGGCCAAAAGTACATGCCAAGTGCGTACTAGGGTTAGAAAGGGGCGTCCTTTCCAGACACCTCTAACCCTAGTACACGCTCAGCATGTAAAAAATGGCGGCACCCGTTCTACATGGGCTCCGCCATCTTGAAATGGTGGATGCTTAGCATCCACACGTCTCACAGAGGAAGTGACGCCGCGACTAGCGACTTGCGGCACCACTTCCGGGTGCAAAAAGAAGCCGCTTTTTGCAGCTTCTTTTTGTTGCATCTAGGAAACACGTGGTTTGTCCACTGCGGTTCCCGGACCAGTGGCGCAGGCAGAGCGCCATTTTTGGGCGCTCTAATGTGCCTAAGTGAAGAATTACATCTCTAACACCACCAGAGATATTGTGATATAGAGCAGCTTAGTATTTCATACATAAATATTTAAGTACAGATGTTCACAACACGTTTAAAGGAAATAAATGAAACTCTGATGAACATAGATATAAGCAGAAATAGATTTACAGAGGAGCACGTTTGAAAGTGACAGAGCAGACTGAAATTAACCCTTCCAACCTCAATTACTCCCACTGTTACTTGAACTTGCTATTCTTCACATTACATTCTTGCTATTTAAATAAGCATTGTGATTGCAATTCATCTGTCTTTAAGTGTATTCTGCTCTTTCTGAAGCCATATCCTCTTCTTCATGTGAAAGAAAAAAGCAATGACAGAATTGTTCTCCCGGTGACCAATTGGGGCTCTGGTGGTGGGAGCAGTGACATTCCATTCAATATCAAGGTTTTAAGATCATATTGTTGATATAATACAGTCTTCCATAGACAGAAATAACCAAAATCTAACTTTGAGTATTAGAATCCATGGTCTGACAGCTATTCACATTCAGCAGGCTGGCCATTTATAAATATTTAAGGTGCTCATTTTTAGGCTAGTCGAGCTTCATGGCTACACATTTACAGCCTGTGAAAAATCAATATCTGAATGTTTGCATTTCAACTGTGTTATATCTTCTGAGAATTGTCATGCTGTCATTTCTGTCCTTTGTTCTGGAGCAGAAAAGTGTGTGCTTAGGCCATACATATACAGTGGGTTCTTGATATCCACTGGGGTTTGGTTTCAGGATCCCCTGTGGATACCAAAATCCATGGATGCTCAGGTCCCATTAAATACAATGGCATAGTAAAATAGTTCCTTTATATAAAATGGCAAAATTCAGGTTTATTTTTTGGCATTTACTTTTTAAAAAATATTTGCAAGCCATGGATGGTTAAATCTGTGGATTAAGAATCCATGATATAGAGGGCTGACTGTATGTGTGTGTATGTGTGTTCATCTGATATATTTATGAGTTGCATGCAAGAAAAATAAGGGGTTCTTTTGTATCTTTTCCCCTTTACTGATTGAAATAGCATTTGAATCTTACTCTAGCACTGGTAGGGAAATAGTTATCTTCTGGCTATAGCTCAGCTAACAATCTGTCTGACTGAATATGGTATACACAATGCTATCTTCTAACAGAGGGAATGGCTGGGGAGCTCAGGGGAATGGGGATTGAGTTGGAGGATGCTACCACTTACACCTGCCACCTAAGGCTGTTGAGTACTTCTGCCTAATGGTAGAGCCAGTTCTGCAAGCAATGTTCAAACACAGAAACAAAAGATAATGAATACATGAATATGGTATCACCTCTAACATCTCAAATAGGTATCTTTTTCTGACCTGCAAGCATTATTGTTATCAATTTATTACATCAAAATTCCATAGATAGATAGATAGATAGATAGATAGATAGATAGATCCAAGCACAAGGGGACATGCTGACCCTTAGAGCACCTGTAGTAAGCCACTTTGAGTTCCAGACCGGGGGGAAAGGCAAGCAGTCATGCTCATCATCATCACCATCACCACAATCGCCATTACTATACTTCTAATCATTGCTAGATTGTGATGTTTTAAGTCATAAGTGCAGTTTCTATGTTAGAATCCAATATTTTTTTTAAGAAAAATATTTTTGAGTTGTACTTTCCCTAACCTATGCATTTTTGCACAGGAATTCCCTGTATATATGTCTGTTTGTATACAGTTTTTGATGTGTGCATTTAAAAATATATATATTTGTACACCAAGACCTGAATAACAAAATTGGAAAATGCCCAAGCTGATGGATTCTTCTGTTTCTGGTTCAAAAAGTGTGCACAAAAATGCCTTATTTTTGTATGCAGTTTCCTCAAACAATTAGAGATATCAGGGTTGTAGCTAGAGACACTAGGATTGGATGTTGGGAATGTTCTGCATGCAGAGCAGATCACCAGCATTTCCTTCCTTCCAGTATTAGCTATTGTTCCTCAGTGTATATTGTTCCTCAGTGTATATCACAGAAACACAAAAACTCTATCCAGGCTCAGGGCATATACAGAAAGGAAAAAGTTTGAAAGGAAAGTGAAAGGGAAAAAGAAAAGGAAATAGTTCCCCAAAGTATAGAAAGCTTCCAGGTTTTTTTGTTTTGATTTTACCTCTGTATTCATGGTTTTGCATCCAAACACGTTATTAAAATATCCTAGGCTTCCTTCTCCCTTGTGCCCTTCCTCCTCTTCTTACTGATCACTTGTAATTTCCAGACTCAGGCAATGTTTCAGAAACTGACTTGCATCAATTTCCACTGAGCCCTTTTAAAATATTGTTCAAGAGTTATATCCAAAGTGTTAAAGTGGTTTAGCAATATTACATTAGTTAAGCCTCAGGATCATTTTATTTTATTTCTCTTTGTTTGTTTTGAAAAAAAATACCACAATGTTTTTAAGTGGCAGCCTTCTTAGGCTGCATCCACACTGAGCCATAACAGTTACAGTAGTTTCAAAGTGGATTATTTCTCCAGTGTGGATGCAGCCTCTATTAATTCTGTTGTAACACAGGAAGATGGCCATTTTGGGAAATAGTGGATTACTGTCATTTTAACTGCCCTAGAGATGGGGAATGAAAAGTTCTTGGTAATTTCTCTGGGGATTTTTTGAGATGGGATAAACATAATATAGTTCTCCAAAATAAAACCAATTTTTACAGGAGCAAAATCTAGGACTTTCAGACACACTTTTGTTGTCTGTATAGGCTTTCAAACTATTTATGCATCCAGCCTAGTATTTTCCACTCTTCAAGACACAGATATAAAGAACATTTGCATATTTTCTTATCCTGAAGGGTGTCTCAGCTGCCCAAAATAGTTTTGGCCCTGGGCTAGAGAAAAACAATGTTCCGCATCATTTATCATTTTCTGTTTATTTTGTGTATTGTTTGTTTAGCATGTTAGTTACTCCCTCTCACACACATACACACAAGTATGTAAACATTTGCATTTTTAACAAAAGAAAATCTTGTGAAAAAAAGTTATATTTCATTATTTATTAAAAAGTTCCATCTAGACAAGGCTTCTAGATGATCTAGATGAGGAACCATATCGGCTAGCTTAATGGGAGCTGGAAGATTATTCTCACTTCACAAAGACCTTCACAATTTTCATCTGCATAAAACTACCTTTGTTTTTTCTATGTAGAAAACACTTTTTTGCAGAAAAAATGTATCTGTCTTTTGAACAGGAAATAGTATTTTTTATATAGAAGATGCATTTTCTTAGGGACAAATATTTCTATTTCTGCACAAAGTGCTTCCTGAAGTGTGAATAGCCCTCAAACACTGCAGAAAGATTTGGGTTTGTGCTACAGATAAAATAGTAAATTAATAATAATATTTTTTTAATTCTATCCCGCTTTTTTGCCAGGCAATCAAAGCGGCGTCGAACAAGCAAAAATACATCCATATATACATAGTACCCCCCCCCCTTAAAACAAGATTAAACAATATAAAATTAAAACTAACATGCTAAAATCAAAATAATCCAGATAATAACCATGAACAGAGTCCAATTGATGGGAAGTCTTATTCGTGGCCGAGTATTTTATTCCAGGAAGTCCTGCTGGAAGAGATCTGTCTTAATGGCTTTATTGAAGCTCTCTAGATTGGTAATTTGACGAATCTCATCCGGCAGGCCATTCCATAAGTTGGGTGTGGCTGCAGAAAATGTCCTCTGGGAGGTCGCCATCAACCTGGTCTTTAAGGGCTGTAGTAAATTCCTCCCAGAAGACCTGAGTGTACGGGGCGGATCGTATGGTGAAGGAGTTCCTAACCCCAATGACCATGCTGCCTGATCCCATGATGCATGACAACCTCCAGTGAAATAGTGCAGATACGATCATATTTCTATGTCAACATGTCCAAGACGGAGCTTCCTGTCTTTCCTCCTAAGTCCACTCTTCAACACTCCTTTACTGTCTCTGTGGACAACATTTCTATTCAACCAGTCCAGCAAGCCCGCAGTCTTGGTTTTATCTTTGATTCTTCTCTGTCGTGTATCCCTCAGATCCAGACCACAGCCAAGGCTTGTAGATTCTTCTTATACAATATTGCCAAAATCCAACCATATCTCTCCGCCTCTACTGCCAAGATCCTGGTCCATGCCCTAGTGGTCTCACAACTTGATTACTGTAACATCCTCCTGGCTGAGCTTCCTCTTTCTCACCTTCGTCCTTTAATCTCTGTCCAGCATTCAGCTGCACACATTATCACATCCGCCCACCGCTCTGACCACATCACTCCTGTGTTGGCATCCCTTCACTGGCTCCCCTTCCCTTTCCACATTCAGTACAAGCTCCTGCTGTTGTCGTTTAAAGCCCTCCATTGGCTGGCCCCTCCTTACTCATCAGACCTTATTTCTCCTCACCTTCCCACTAGGGCCCTCCGTTCTGGTATTCAAGGTCTACTGTCCCAGCCCAGGTTTTCCTCTGCCCCATCTCGGATTTGCCCCTTTTCACTCACTGCCCCTCACTCCTGGAACCTTCTTCCCCTGCGAGCAAGAGCCATCACTTCTTTAACCAGCTTCAAAATGGAATTGAAGACCATCCTGTTCAGAGAAGCATTCCCAGGCATTGCATAACTGTCAGTTGCTATTTGAGGTTCTTTTGTTGTCTGTTTTATTGAATCATTTCCTGTATTGCTATGTATTTTATATGTATTATCCTACTAGAGAGGCAGGCTAGCTCCAACAGGCCTCCCTGGAAGAAGTTTCCCCATCCATTAAGAAGCCAAGCCCTCCTTCCAGTCCATCTGCCTTGGTCCAGGCCTCGGAGGTAGAGAAGAACTGCTGGCCCTCATCCCCTTCCCCTCCACCACTCCCTTCTCCTTTTGTGTCATATCTTTTTAGATTGTAAGCCTGAGGGCAGGGAACCGCCTAATTAAAAGATTATATGTACAGCGCTGTGTAAATTTATAGTGGTTTATAAATAAAGGATAATAATAATAATAATAATAGAATCATAGAGTTGGAAGAGACCACAAGAGCCATTCAGTATCTTCCCAGATACTTCCCAGATACTTCCCAGTTAACCCAGCTTTTCCATGGAGACTCCATTTATGCAACCAGTAAGCCCTCAGCCATGTTATTGGGGTCTCACTCTACCTTTTCTTGTCTTTGGTTGCCAAGGTGAGCTCACCCTCAGGAGAAGTGGTGGTGCACCAAGTCCATGGAGCTCCTACAGCTATGGCAGTGGTGACTGCAGCTCTAGGGCCAGAGGATGAGCAAGTTGTGCTGTTACAGTGTGAGCCCAGCAGGTCCATGACAACAATGCTGCACTGCCACACTGGGTTTGGTTGAGTGTGTGAAGCTGCCACAGTGGCCAATCTGGGGTCAGTTCCAGCGCATATGCTCCAGGACTGGTTTCAGACTCACAGCTAGTGCAGACAGGTCCAATGACATTTTAAAGCAGCCTCCCACCATCCTGAATTACCTCTCACCTTCCTATTCAAAAACGTTGAGCAAGATGTGGCGCTCATAACACTGCCATCTCTTACAACAAGAGATTTATGGACACATGTATATATTCTTTGCAAAATGAATATATAAATATTCATTTAATTAAAATGAATGAGGTAAAACTGATTCACAAAACAGCTCCCTGTAATGAAATTTCAGGCTGGATAGTGCAGCTTGATTGATGACCTAAGGCTAGAAAAGTAGTAATTTAATCCACCTTTTGCTTCATTTATTCATTATATCCATGAGATTCATTAGTAGCCCTATTAAATGACGTATCAAAAGGAAGAGGAGGAAAATAAAACAAGCATTAGCTGAAGTATTTTAAACTTGTTCTTCTTCAGAAAATGGCAAATAAAGGGTGTTCCTTGTTCAGCATAATAATTATTTAATAAAGGACATTAACTGGCATACGATTATGGAAACCATAGGAGCAGAGCATCCTGAGTAGAGAAATATACAGCCAGATTTCTTACAACCAACAATATTTTAAAAAACTCTTAAATATAGAAGTATCAAATCTTATTAAGCAGAGAAACAGGTATGCATTGTCATAAGCTGTTAGTTGCCATATCAATGCAACTATTATTGTTTTTAAAGTAAACATTGGGAAAATGTGTGCCATGGGGTACATGTGGTCCAACCCCTTTTTATTTGCATCCCTGAAGGTCCACAAATCACCACATTTTAAAAATATATAAAAAGGGGGGATGTCACCTAAAGGCTAAACATCTCCTGAATTACCACAAACACATGGCAGTTTCAGTCAAGTTTGCCCCTCAGTATCTTTCATGGCCCTTCACATCATGGAAAACCTAATAATAATAATAATAATAATAATAATAATAATAATAATAATAATAATAATAATAATAATAATA
>NC_056528.1:40245214-40268236 GCF_019175285.1 Sceloporus undulatus | reverse complement strand
GGGCACTTTTCACTGAAAAGTGAAACTAGTCATGTCACTTCCTATTGCTGCAAAGATGCTGCTGAGTCTTCTTGGTGCAAAGCAAAACTGATCCCTACCTGGACAAATCCCACCACTGTTTTAAAACAATACTATATCCAAAAAGACCTCCCCTGACAGTTCAGACAAATTTAGAACTAGAACTAAGTTTCTAATTTTGTGGAATACAACAACAACAACAATAACAACATCAAGTTTATTGATTAGTCAGCTGACCGTATCAAGAAATGCACACTACAAATTACAAAATACAAAATGGAAAATCCAAGTGTCAAAATACATACAAAAATAAAACTTGGTCACATCTAAAAGCTCATATAAAATTAAGATAAGAGTTAAGAGTTAAAACCAATTCTAGCTAAATAAAAGCAAAAATAATAAAATACTGTGCAAAATACATTAGACTAAGGTAAGACAAACCACCTAAAACAGAGTAGAGGAAATCAATAAGGGTATTAAATAAATTCATCTCCATGGCACGAGACCCCTTTTGGTATGATAAATTGATCTCTTAAAGAAGCAGCTTTTACAATAAATTTTGCAATACATCGCACTAGGTGTAAATTCTCTCCAGAAAGGAGATGGGACAATTTGACGGTGGGATCCCAGTTAGTCATGTTAACCAAAAATGGTTGTAAGTAATGGGATCTCTCTTTATCACATAGACAACAACTGAACAGGATATGTGTAATGCCTCTACAACTGAAGCACCACAAATACATATTCTTTCATTGTAAGGTATATTTTGGAATTGCCCTGTTCTTACCATGGAGTTCAGTTGCTTAAATCTGGTTCTAGTGAATGCTGTTCTCTGGCTCTGTGTTAGGTGTGACCTAAGATATTTTTCAAGGCCAACTGTGGAATAAAAGTGGCGTTAAGTTACAAGGGGTATCCCTGCCTGCAGGTGTATACATTATTCTGGCATTTCCCCCCCTATAGTTTGTAATCCCTTTGTTTTTATCTCTTGCTTTTATTTCTTCCCAGTTCTGATCACAGCTGGCTGAGAAAGTAGTTCTAGAGCCTTTGGCTGGCAAGGCAGATGAATGATTCACTCCTGAGCCCCCGATAATGAAACAAACTGGAATACATTGCAGTTGGAACAGCATGGCCCCAAGAGCTGGTGTGTCATTGCTGTGATGGCCTGCAATGGCTGGAGAATTGGGAACTCTAGCTCTTTCTTGAACTAGGGGTCATTTGACTGGCACATGTGCTGATCTCATGGGTAGCCTTCAGCTGGATTTCTGCAATACTAAGTAAGCATCAGTATTAAAAATAAAAGCATCCCACATTGCATTTGGAAGGGAAAAGTGGGGGATGGTAGCTATTGTCAGGATTTTCTTTCTTTTGTCGATTGGTTTTCACCCTTCTCAGGAGGTAGTTGGAGTGAGTTGCAAGGAACATAAGGCACCAGAGTTTGTAATGCCTCCTATCTGATTCTGCATTTAGTTGCAGAAGGTCAGAAATACAAGAAGGTGATTTATTCTAAGTCAGGTAACTGGTTCATATAGCCCACAGATTGGACACAGCTGGTGTCAAGGTCCTTTTGAATTCTTTTCATGTCTTCCAATGCTACCCCTCCCAGTTTTGTGCCATTTGCAAACTTGATAAGGATTCCCTGAAATCCATCGTCTAAGTCTTGATAAAAAATATTGAAGAATGTGTGCCCAAGGCACTCTGCTCAAGACCTTTATCCAGTTTGAAGCATGGCCATTGATTATTTCTCTTTGAACAGGTTTTCCAGCCAATTATACATCCACCTGATGGTTTTGCCATCTACTCCATATTTAGTCACTTTGCTAATCAAAATATCAATGCTTTGCTGAAATCCAGATAAAAGATATCTACTGCACTGTTTATTAAAGTAATGACTTGATCGGGGAAAAATTAGTTTAGCAGGATTTGCTTTAGACAAACCCATACCAGCTCTGACTAATCATTGCATTGTCATCTAGATACTTTCAAACAGAATCTTTTATGGTCTCTCCTAACATTTGTGCTGGTTTATGACTGTAATAACGATGAACTTGAACTCCTAACATGGTTCCTGTACTTGAGGGCAGGCTTTTTGATCTGCAGATCCCCAGATCTTATTCTTTTTTTTCTTTTTGAAGAGAGGGACAATGTTTGATCTTATCCTGTCCTCTACCACCTATTCCCCATGATTGAATTCCCCATGATTGAATTAAAATATTCTATTCTATTCGGGAATGGCCAAGGAAGAGATCAATAGCTGGTGTGATGCAGTTGCTGAACCAGGGTTTGAATACCTGCTCAGCTATGGATATATACCAAGTGACTTTTGGCAAGTCTAGTCTCCCATCCTAAGAGAAAGGCAATGGCAAAGCTCTCCTGAGTAAATCTTGCAATGACCTTCTTGTATACATGTACATGTACACTGTACATCGTACTACACTTTGATCAATTCATAATAAATTACTGCATAGGTACTGTATCAATAGACAGCCTTTAAATACAAGCTTTAGCAGCAACATTGGCTAAATTCACAGCAGCCATTCTTAAAAACATTGCAACAAAGCCTTATGTTTGTTTTTTCAATACTTTCTGGATTTATATCAAGCCCACTGCCCTCCCTTCTATTGATTTGGGGAGTCTATGCCTATAGTTGAAGTTTTTTCTTGTTGGTTTCTTCAAAATAAATAAATAAATTAAAGGGCTTTGCAAAAGAAAGTTTCTGTATCAAGTGATTTCACTTTGAGTTCTGAAACACACTCCAGCGGCTTGATTGCCTGTTTCATGATGAAACCCTCAGACTGCCAACATGATTCCTGTATCCCATAGGTAGAAATCTGTCAACAGCTATTTACATCTCAACGCATTTCTAATATGATCTTCATACTATTTATGCTTCATATCAAGTGCCTAAGTAATTGGAACAGTCTGCAATAACGCGATTGTCAGTTTCTTTTTTCCTCTTCTCACCTCAGAATCGCAGACCCAACAACAGCAGATAATGCAAGAATGGCAAAGACTGTGGATTAAATTACTTGCTTATATGAATAGTTAAAGTGAGAACTGTGCCAAAATGACTCTTGCCTTTTTTGCATTTGGGTTTTTGAACAAGCAGCTAAAATACATATGCATGCATGCCCAAACTTTCCCCATCTTTTTGAAATATTGAGCAACATTACTCTTTGTAAGAAAAAATCATTTCTTCAGAAAATGTATCCTCTTCCCCAAGCCAGCCATACTATTAGGCAGCCTAAAACAGTTGGAGTGGGCAGTAGATGCTAAGGGATGAAAGCAGAAATATTTCAGCCCATTTTCCTGACTCCTGTTTCTTCCCAACCCCCAATCTAATTTTCCTGAGCTGGCATCCTATACGTTGCCAGAGCCATTGCTGTCCTCTGATGAAAGGCTCGCCATCTTCCCTTAATATGCGAAAGACACTGGCTACAGAAATTGGCATAAGGGCATCCATTTCAGGCAGTAGTGTAGTGAAGCTGAATAGAAAACAGCATTTTTCTGCATGGAAATATATATTCCAGCCCAGAAAATGCTGTTTTCTCTGCAGAATATATTGTTTCCAATGCAAATAAACCATGTGCAAATATTTCACACAACAAATCCTCAAATACAGTATTTTTTCTGCACAGAAAAGAAAATGTCCTGCACAGGAATTAATATTTCTCTATCATTTTTTTAAGATGAAGAAAATAGTCTTTCCTGCAGAAAACAAAACAATGATGTGTGAATTTTGCATTGAATAAATCCCAAAATGCAAAAATTTTCATCAGTCCAGGACTCTTCCAGTCAAGGCTAAGGCTTCTTGATTCTCTCTTTCTCTCTCTCTCTCTCTCTGTGTGTGTGCATATATATACACACACACCGACACACCATTGTTAGAATATTTTCAAATATTCCTTCCATCTCCAGTATCATGTCTTGTCCTACCTTAGACCAAAGCCAAACCCCTCTGCTTGTTTGTGTGAAAGTAAGACACCCTGAGATCCCATTTTTCTTCTGTCCCTTTAGGAGTGATACAGCTTTTTAAAATTCAGGAGCAACATTTAAAAAAAAACCAAAGAAAAAGTGTTGCACTTTTAAAGCATTATAGCATTCTGAGTATACTGTGGTTCAGAAAGGCCACTTCAAAATACTCATATGTTACTATGCTGCTGGAAGAAGTTACTACAAGTTTTCAAATGTTGATGATTTCATTACACTGAAATACCTACAGAACACCCTGGCTGAGATACCACACTGTGGTTGTATAATGTAAATATCAATATATGGAGTTAGGTACTGCTTGTGCTACACATCCCTTGTTCTAAATTGCAATCTTGTGCAACTGAAATGTGGTTGTGCAACAGAATGTGCAAGAATTGCCAGCATGCATAATGGCACCATATTGTACCAAAATGTATAACGCCTTTTGTGGAGGAACTCACTCATGCATAAGGCATCAGAAGGATTGTGACCCATGGGAGTTTTCCCACAGTTAGTGGTGACACTGGACAGAGAGGAGGTAAAAACAAAAATATATTTCATTTTAACACTCAGTTCTTCTCAGAGATCAGTCCTTTTGCTGTTAGTATAGTCAACCTACATAAGGATGCTTTGGGCTGCTTGGGATCAGTTACTTGAGGGTAAAGAAGAAAAATAAAACTCTTGAAATACAATCAAGTGCATGTTTACTCCGAAGAAAGACAACTTGAGCTCAATGGTCCTTTTCCAGAGATTAGATTTTTCCATAATATGTGGTCAGTTGACTATACTTTCAAGAAAACAGCACCCAAAAGAAAACTCATTGCTTTCTCCTCATTCCCCCATTTTTTCTCTCTCTCTCTCTCCCTTTTTCATTCACACAAACACAAACAGTGACTGTTTCTTTGGAAAAAAACAAACCCAGACATATTGTATGCGCATACTGCCCCGCTTCCAAAGTTCTGACCATCCATGTTTTTAACATTCCTTTTACAAAGAATAGGTTTTAACACTCAAGGAATCTTAACTGTTTTATTTTAAGATCAATGCACAACCACAATGGCACAGACGTAAGTGAGGTCTCAGCTCTTCTCTGATTCAATCTGAAGGCTGTAAATCTTGCCTCGGAAGGTACAAATTGCTAAAGTGTTGAGGGTGTGAGCTCTTACTGCTTTTAGCACCTGTGGTAGTTAATCTCACCTTTTCCCAATGGGCTGAAGGAAAAGCAGGCTGGCACAATGGATGCACAATGTAATGGCTATTAGGATAGCTGCTAACAAGAATCCAAAACAATTCAAAGACCATTGCACTTTTTGTCTAAAGCCAGAGACAGTTCAAGAGGTTAGGAAGGCTGTGACAAAAAATAAATGTAATGTAATGTAATAAAAGGAAGCCTGTCATGGTGGCAAAAACAGCAGACTGAAGAATGGACAATTTCCAGTACTTTAATGTATGCTAAAATTTGGTACCTGAAGCAGGCTCTCTCAACCATCCTTATGGATGGATTCATGCTATCTGGAATAAAATGAACAGGTGATATTGGAAGCCATTGCTAAGGATATTTTTCTATAAAAATTAAAAATGTATATTTCCACTTTCAATAAAGCTTCTGGGCGGGTTCTTTTTGCATCCCAGAAGGGGCATCATAGGTGCACTTGCATGCCATGATGACGCCCCTTGTGTGCAGTGCCATTTGGGCACTGTGCACGGCAAGCATCATCATAGCATGTGCCATGTAAATGGGCGCATGCCAAGATGGCACCTTGGCAACATGGTGAAGGCTCAGAGCATCTGGATGCTCAGCCCTCACTTTGCCTACAGGCCAGCACAAAGTGCCGGTCTGTAAGCCCCATAATGAACTTTCCCTCTCTCTTTCTTGTTCAAACACAGAGAATCATATCTAATATTATAGAAATAATGCAACAAACAGTAGCATTAGCTAAAGTTGTATTTGTAGTTTCATGGTTCCAGAAATGACAGCCATTTATAGAATAGTATATTCATAGAATTCTTAAAACTGAAAATATTTTACATCTATTTGAATGGCTGTAATTTTTTTCATTCTTCCATGAATCAAGAACACGGGCAGCCACGCTTAGGTGCATAATCGCAGGGGCTTTAACATGATTGAAACAAAAATTATATCATAATTATGTCTTGGATTTGGATTGTAAATATGTAAGCACTCTATATTTCCATGTAATTTATATAATTGTTCAACACATGATTCTCTTCCATTAGATGCTGACATTCCAACACAGTAATTAAAACTTCCTAACTCTAAGTCTAGTGCTTACTACCAAAACTTTAAAATATATAATAAATATATATTAATATATATTTATAATTCCACACATTTTAAAAATGATATGATATGAAATTAGCTCTCTGGTTGTTCCTGAAGTCTTTATCCTACTTGCAGGCAGCAATAGTTTGAGAAAGATAGCATTTCACCAAGTATTCTCCAGAGTGTGGATTGCACTTTCCAATTGATCTGGGGGAGAATAATGTTGTTTCCCCCCGGCCCAGCTTTCTTTTATTTATCTAAGTAAGAAACAGTAGGTAGACATCAGACAAGGGGTCAGATTCATTTCTATTTTTAGGAGCTTGCTTTTTTTTAAGTGCAGGTATTTTGGCATAAGTTTTTACCTTGTTCCACCAGTTATGCTGAAATGAGTGGAATAGAGCAAAGGAAAACTTTAAGTTTTTGTTTTTCTTTGTAAAGCAGTGTGATGTTCCCATGGGCAGCCATTCTCTGCCACTTGACACATTTGACATGTCATTGGCAAAAAATAAAAAAATAAACTTCAAACATGGAAAACCTGTCAGGGCACTTCTCAAATATATGTGTGAGTTTAGATTGGAAGGGAAAAGGAAAATCTTTCCATTTCTCTGTCTCTAGACAAGATTGCAAAGTAGATCTCTGTTCCTTGCCTGGTTTGAGTAGTGCCAATATGCCAGTACACTGCACTAACTTTATTGTCCCTCAAGAATCACCTACAGAATTTTAGACTGGGAAAAATGGAAAACAAGGTGAGCAACTGAGATAGGATTTGGAGGTCATTTTTCTGGTTCTGTGATCTCCCAAGGCTGCATGGAGTACCCAAAATGCCAAAACAGAAAGAATGGAAAAAATGGAAGTGAATAGAAGGTTTGCCTTGACTGTGAATCCCTCCCACATGTTAAATAGTAGGTGGGGGACCTGTTTTCTGTTTAAAAGGTGAATTGATATTCTAAGGTTCCAGGAGAAGCAATTCACCTCTGTTCTTCTTTCTAGCCAGAAAATGGGCAAGTGGAGGGATCTGGAGACATTAAGGGTCACAAAAACATCCTTGTGGGGGCCACATACAAACCCAGGGCTAGATTTTCCCCACCACTGGTGTAAGAGATGATCAATATGGGGACATGTTCACATGTACTATGCACCTATCTTTTTAAATGCTTGAAACAGAACAGAAAGACCTTTGGATCCTCCAGGCTTCCTGATTCATGGTCTAGGTGGAAGTTTCAAAGCACTTAGAAACACTCCCTGACTAATTGAAATCTGGACTGGCCAACAAGAAATTCCAGTAAAGCTGTTGATAGAGAACAACCCATAGACATTAACCCTCCCCCCATGTTTGTATTTATCCTCCATGGCCCCAGCTGTATAATGGGTGTGTGTGTGTGTGCAATGGTTAATGCAAGCAGCAAAGGTTAAAATGGTACCTGTGAATTCGTGTGAATGGCCATATGGGAGCTACATGGTTCTGTTAAATTATATTTCATTCACATGGGTCTTATCCCACGGGTTCTTGGAACATGGGAAGCTGTCTTGTAACAGATCAGATTATTTGCTGCTGTGTCTGGAGAGTGCTCTCCCCTATGTCTCAGGGAGAGAAAAGGCACATACTACTTGGATTTTTAATTTTTTATATATAATCTAACTATACTAGCATATTCTCTATCCATATTGATGTGCCAATATGTGTTTTATACAGGGTGGTGTAGTGGTTTAAGTCTTGGACTGGAGCTCATCGACACTGGTCCTCCTCCATTCTGCTGGGACCTCTCCTGTTCTCCAGTAATTCCCAAGGATTCAGCAACCATTTTGGTAGTAGGCTTATCTCCAGTGTTAACTCTAGTGGCACAACATGGTGCAAACAACATGCTTTCCATGTCCACCCCTTAAACATCTCTACCTAGTATCAATGCACCCAAGAAAGGAAGAAAAGGAAAATATGAGTTTGCTGCTGCCTGTGAAGAGTTTTTGTGTTTCAGAATATTCAGAACTAATTTAATTTGCATCCAAATTGTGCTGGAAAGCCAAGCAGTAGCTATGGATTAAATATTTTGACGTGCCTGCTGACTCTACCAAAAGATGCCCCATCTGAAGTCGCAATGTCAGCATTATCACTCATGTGTGACTTTGTTCTTTTCCCCTCACATTGACATCCTTCTTTCATCTTGTGCCAGATTAGCTAGCTGTCAACAACTGTGACACTGTGTGCCTGAGATAGGAAACAAACTAAACTCCAACCAAGTGAACCCTACAGTTTGAAGTGTGAATAATATGGAGAATTGGTGGAGGTGGGGGGCTCTGTTAGTCATGGTTACAGTTCTTGTAATGTTTGTTGTCTCTTTAGGATGCAGTAAGACAGAAACTTTGCAATGAGGAAAGAGGAAGCTTTGTCCCAAAAGGACAAATAATGGCCTTGTGCCAGTTAGCATCAATCTTGAGAATGTGTGATTTTGAATGCTGGTGAGGAAAGCGAGCTCTTATTGCTCAGCTACGGATGGCTTCAGCATGGCATTATATTTACTCTTCTTAAAAGTAACTTTTGGAGCTTTATTTTTTCCCCTATCCATTGACATAGAATTGTAAGCTCTATGCTTTGACATTTTCAGTATGTGTTTTCATATTGTTGTCAAAGTGTTGATGAAGTGAGAGCTGGGTTTCATCTATTTTTTTTTAAAATCAAAGTGGAATGCCATCACTTATGTGGGAGATATTCCAGCCTTTCAGAAAGAAATCCCCATTCTTTTATTCAAAGCATGTGTGGGCATGATGCAATTGTTCAGGGATAAGAGAAAGCTATTGCACTGAAACAGAGAGGCCTGACACCACATGTATGGGTTAAATGTACATGGCAACAATTATTAGAAAACAAATTATTATAAGCCAACATAGTTGGGAATCAACAGCAGGAAGGGAGGAGAGGCATTTAACCACTGCGCCCTGGTGGCGCAGTGGTTAAATGCCTGTACTGCAGCCATTCACTCAAGACCACAAGGTTGCGAGTTCAAGACCAGCAAAAGGGCCCAAGCTCGACTCAGGCTTGCATCCTTCCGAGGTCGCTAAAATGAGTACCCAGACTGTTGGGGGCAAATTAGCTTACTTGCTAATTAGCTTACTTGCTGTTCACCGCTATGATCTTTGGAATAGCGGTATATAAATAAAACAAATTATTAATTATTATTATTATTAAAGCACTAGGTAACTCAAACCAATGCCTGTCCAAGGAGGGCAGAAAACAATTAGTGCATCTGGTAAATGACAGGTAATGCTTGCTAATATTCGCCAGTTCAAGGAGTGATGAAGCCGGGACCTGGCTGACACAGGAGGGCACCCCAGCAGCTCTTCCTCTCCTTCCCAGCACAAGGCTGGCCTGAGTGAATTGGTCAGGCCCCACCTGGAATATTGTGTCCAGTTCTGGGTACCACAATTTAAAAAGGATGTGGAGAAACTGGAGCATGTCCAAAGGAAAGCGACTAAAATGGTGAAGGGTCTGGAAGCCATGCCCTATGAGGGACAACTTAGGGGGCTGGGGATGTTTAGCCTGGAGAAGAGAAGGTTAAGAGGTGATATGATAGCCCTGTTTAAATATATGAAGGGATGTCATGTTGAGGAGGGAGCAAGCTTGTTTTCTGCTGCTCCAGAGACTAGGACCTGGAACAATGGATGCAAGCTACAGGGAAAAGAGATTCAACTTCAACATTAAGAAGAACATCCTGACAGTAAGGGCTGTCCAACAGTGGAACACACTCCCTCGGAGTGTAGTGGAATCTCCCTCCTTGGAGGTCTTTAAACAGAGGCTGGATGGCCATCTGTCGGGGATGTTTTGATTTGGATTTCCTGCATGGCAGAATGGGGTTGGACTGGACGGCCCTTGCTGTCTCTTCCAACTTTATTATTCTATGATTCTATGATCTGTGACAAACCAGCTGTCGAAGACTACAAATTATAACACAGTTCAGTTTACCAGAAACTCACAAAGTGTGCATAGAAGCTATGAAGCCCTACACAAAACAGTGATACCCCAACAAAAATGACAAAAATGTGCTGTAATAACATGGAAAAATTTCTTCCTGACCCCCAAAGGCAACTAGCCTGAGCTTGAGAATTGCATAAAGAAACACAGGCTGGGTGAGAGAATCAAGCAAGATGTCTGGCTAAAAATGGCTGACCTGGAAGCCAGCAGGTCTATAAATAGGCCCAATGGCATCCCGCTGAGTCTAACAAGATTTGGAGGTCTCATGAGATTTGGTGCATGATTTTAGCCAGAATCATGCATGAAAGTTTCAAAACGGCTATGTTTGCCAACCAACAAGATTCCTCCTTTTAGGCCTGGGTTCCATGGTGCTGGCATCCTTCTCAACACAATATGCCCCCCCCCCGTGAGAACATCAATGTAAGATTTCTAGATGTTCTCAGAGGTACTTTTCTTTATTATGCAACATTGCTTCCAAAGAGGGAAGGAACAGAAATTCATTGATTTCTCAACTGGGTTTGAATTTGGAGTTCTTTGCACCTTGAAAAACTTAAGTGGGAAGGAAAAGGGTGCATAGAAGGTTCCTTTGAAATTTGTGCAACCAAAATGTTACACAGAAGGAAAAGAAACTTATGCTGACTGAAGCTGGAGCCATACATAAGTTTCTGAGCAAGATTTCTGTTTTTTATGTTTTTTAAAAAGTAATTCTGAATGAGATTCTTGCAGGAAAAAAAACAGCAATCTTCCACAACAAAATCCTGTGCAAAATCCAATAATCTTGCAGAAATAGTAGGTACATGGTTTTGTTGTGCACAATTACTGTTTTCTATGAAACATTTTTGTTGCATAAGATTTTTGTTATACAATATTGTTGCTTTTCATGTAGAAAACAGAAATGTTGCACAACAAAATGTTGTATGAAACTCAGCAATCTTGCTCAGAAAAAGTACATGATTTTGTTATGCAATATTACTGCTTTCAGTGCAACCTTTCTTTTATATATTCATTGTGAAAGACTGCTTTTTTTATACACAGAAATCTTTCAGATCCTACAGTATTGCAATAAAAAGCCACATGCCTATTTTTTTTGTGGAAGATTGCTGGATTTTCACAACATTTCTATTGTGCCATATTTTTGTTGTGCAACATTGCTGGGGCTTTTAAAACATAAAAAGAGCTATCTTGAAGAACACATGCATGTGGCTGTCTGCCTTTTTTGAATGTTGCATAATTTTCTTTCCAAAATACCAAAAGCAGTTTTCAAGGATGTCTGCACAGTTTTCAGGAGAAGGCGTATGGTTTCAGGAAAACCACACAGTTTTCTGGGCAAGCTGTGCAACCCCCAAGGAATAGCCACACAGTTTCCCATCACTGGGGGAAAAATAATTCCTGAGATCTCACAACTATGAGACAAAAAAACTCTTTCATTGTACTAGATATCTGTCAGGACTTGAGAAAATCAACATTTACTATTCCTACTTCAAACTGATTGAAAATATGATACCAAATAAAAGCTGGAGGAAGATTGGTTGAGACTAGAGAGTGCTACTTGGAAAATTTATTTTTAGGCTTCTTTCCTTTGATTATTTTTAGGGTTATCTTGCAAATATTCAGATATTCCATTTAAGACAAACACAATAGTCTGAACAGCTAAAGGCATGAAATACCATAAATGTTTTCAGGCACTAAACCTTCACATGTAGAGTTGTTGAATGCATAAAGACTTCCATGCACCCTGGAACAAAGCACCATCAGGTTGTGAGTACAGATTTATTCATGGAGGCATCTTCCTAGATGATATTCATGTTGTATGTGAAAAGGTGAAAGGAATGGAGTACCTGGCATGCACACTGTTAAGGGATTGCTGCTTTCCAGAGTCTTTGATTTCACTTCTGTCTTGCTTTTCTTTGTAAGGAACATAGAATTGTGTGAGTTACCTTATTCTGTAATAAACCTGTAATGTGGAATGAGAATAATTGCCCCAAGGTCACCTAGTGAACATCCTGGATGAGGAAGCAGGGTTTTAGACCCAGCATGGCACCAGATCAGAGCTTGGGAAAGTGAGTGTTTATCTTTTTAAAATTGCTACTACCAGAATCCCACTGCCATCAAAGGAACATGCTGAGGGATGCTGGGATTTGGGCCAAGCTTTGATCCAAATCAGACACATACCAGGGGTAGGGAATATGTGGCTGTCTAGATGTTATGTTGTTGATGTGCAATTCACATCATCCCTAACCAGTATAGAAGAACTCGAGAGAGCTGAACAGAAAAGCTAGCTTGTTGCCTTGAGTTGTGTTCATCATGTTTTAAATAGCAATTTTCTTCTTTTGTCTTTACCAGGGAGGGTGAAGGGGCAGCAATTTCAGCAATTTTCTCACTGCTCAGTGGAAATAGAAAAGTTGCTGAGCAATTTTTGAGCACTATTTTGTGTTAGAGACACAACCAGGAAAATTTTATTTGTGCAAAAATGCACATGGTTTTCATGTGCAGAAAACATATTTGTGGACAGAAAATATGTATTTTGTGCAAAACTCACTGATTCCTCTGCAGAAATGGGAGGGACCTTACAGAAAATAATGCAGGAAAATATATTATTTTCTGCAGAATAAACTATGTATTTTTAAACTATCTATGTGTAAATTTATGCAGTTTACACATACTGATTCTTGTGGCAAAAAACCTTTGTGTTTTCCCAGTTCTGTGGGAGAGCAACATATTTGTGTCAGCATCACTGTATATGTGTGTGTGTGTATGCAAAATAGCGATTGTTTATCCATAAAGACAGCTTCTGCACAAGCTTATTTTTCTCAGTCACGTCC
The DNA here is from genome assembly GCF_019175285.1 of Sceloporus undulatus. Lineage (NCBI taxonomy): Eukaryota > Metazoa > Chordata > Lepidosauria > Squamata > Phrynosomatidae > Sceloporus > Sceloporus undulatus. The sequence continues at coordinate 40,255,179 of NC_056528.1, read as the reverse complement.
CAAATTGTGAAGTAACACATGGTTGGTTTCCTTCCCCTCTCCCCAATATGAAAGCCTGCCCCCTGTTTCTAAGGAGGTGAATATTAATGACCATTCTTCATGCCCCCAAGAAGGTCACACATTCCCCATTCCTTCATTGTGCCACAGTGAATGGAATGAAATAACCCAGAAGCAAAATGTTAGAAAGGTTTTCTCTTCTATTATGCAGCTTTTATTGTACGGGAATTTTACTGAGCAGCTTCTGAATGCAATATAAACAAATGATATCTGCCAATTGTGGATGGAGCTTGAGTTTGAGCTGTTCCAGATCCATGGGTAGAAGTGAATGGCATCATGGTCCAAACTGACCCCACAACAATAGCCCTGTCATTCCTTTCTTGAACCAGCATTACATCAAGCTGTGTGTGAGATCAACTGGAGCATGACTTTCTCCTTTTTTGATTCCAGAACACCTGCAATCACTCAGCAGTGGACCAACACCTGAAAGACAAGCAAATCCTTCCATTGTGTGAAATGAAATCTGTCTTTTTCATTGTCTGTCACTCTCTCTTTGCTTTTTGCTCTGTTTTTCTCCCTGGATGGTCTATGGGTGCAGCTGCTTTGCACTAGTTTGCCAAAACATTTTATTAATCCTGAAAAAGACTTCAGTTAACAGAAGGAAATCAGATAGGATTTCTTTTCTGTCCCCCACCCCTCCCCTTATTTTAAAAGAATGCTCTTCGCTTTGCTAACCTGCTGGACTAATACTCTTGGCTGTATACATGGGATTTATCTCCCATTGAAAATGTTTGACTTCCTGCCATACTTGAGACACTTACTTGGCTTCTGTGAGAAATAGGCTGCTGGACTAGGTAGGCCTTTGCTGTGGTCCTTGAATTGGGTTTTGTAGCTCAGTGACAGAATACATGCTTTACATGCAGAAGATCTCAGATTTAAGTCCTGATTGCTCTAAGCATAGTTGGAAAATATTCCTGTCTTAAACAATAGATCAGGGTATCCCTATGTTGATTTTAATGACCCTCACTACAGCCATGTCCCTTGTCATTACACTGCTGAAATAAAAAAAATCAAAATAAGCAATAGTCCAGTTTGGCAGATGCATGTCTTTCCCAACACTATCCTTCTATTTAGCATGGATATCAATCTTTTTTGCATCTTTGCTCTTGTAGCTGTAGACTTGTGCACATGTAACTTATTGGGACATATATTTAAGGAAACAGTTCAGATGCCCATAATATAAATCCAATATGAACAAACATGGAGTTTAATCAAAAAAGTATCTATCTTCTTTAATCTTTGTTTGGAGCCATTTTCCCAAAATTTGCCTATTCACATCAGGTCTCTACCTGAATGATAAGCTTCTATTTCTATTTTGCACACTGCCACTTACATTGCTTGCTCTTGCGTCTCATAGTGTGCCTCATGGTGCATTCCTCCCCCTCTTGCATTCTGCTGTGTCCACCATTTGATCTCTGATTTCTCTCATTCCCTCATGTGCTTCACCTCAAACCTTTATGGTGTGCTCCTTCATTGCTTATTGTCCTCCACTTGTACCACTTGTGCTCATGTTTCTCCTATATCCCCCCACACCCCATCTTATTTTTTCCTCAGTGCATGCTTTCCTTTATTCTTGCCCTCTTATTCTTTTCTTCTTCATGCTTGAAATTTCCCGGTGGATTTTTCTTCTTGCAAAAAAATCTTGATGGAAGTGTGCTTTTGTGGTTTGTTCTATAGCTCAGCCAGAGACAGAAGAAGAAGAAGAAACAACAATAATTGGAACTGTCACCAGATGATTGTCCAAATGGTACTGGGTGGCATGCCTAGAATCTGGTTAAAACCCAGCTATCCATTTTCCCAGTCATATTGGCATGACATTTTCTACTAGTATCTCATACTGGTTTACCATTTTTCCCAGTGCACCTTATCAATTTTCCCCTTTAGGACAAGATACAATTAGTCAATACAATTGATTGATTGATTGATTGATTGATTGATTGATTGATTATAATATCACCTCTCCCATGTTTTCTTTGTTTTGTATGTGACCTGAAGAATTCAACATCCCATCATCTTGTTTGGTTTTCTACACGTTTGGACAACCAATATTCTTGCTGTTATCAATGCATGTTTTACAAGATCTTGCCTATAAAGGCATACACTGCATGAATACACCAAACAGAATATCTATGAAAGACACTGCAAGAGTGGTAACTTTTGCCGTATTAAGTGCTCTTATATTATCACTACAAGTTTCATCAAACATTTTGAGGTTTCTCTCACTCCAGACCTTGTGCACTTCAGGTGGCCTTGGCAGATGGAAGGTTAACCTTCTGGGTGTACAAGATCCCCATGTTGCATTTACTGATATGTCTGTTTTCCTAGCATACAACAGAAACCAGTCTATTTTTTCTACTGTAGAGCAGTTAATGGCTGGCCTTGTCCTTCCTCAGTTCAGGGTCACTTTGTTCTACATTGCTATGTACCATTAACAAACTGCACACATTGGACATCAATGTCAGCAACTGTATAGATATGTTTTTGTAGGGTTTTTTCCTGTTACTGTAGAAACCTAAGAGGCCATATCCTGATATGTTATTGTGATGGCTGTGGACCATGCCAGACCCTGTACTACTGTAGTGTTTATTGGTACTGCTATTATAGGGATATCTCTTTTTTCATGAAGGGGTGTAGAGTACGTATTTAGCAATCCAGAACCATTATATTGCTGTGAGGTCTGCCTCTTGTAACACAGCTTTGTAATGCAAAGTTATGCTGGACTTATTCTGTCTGAAATGGGCAAGTAACGGCCATGAACTTTGAAAAAAAGACCTGCTCCCCCAAAAAAGAAAAAGAAAATAAGAAAAGGAAGATTTTCTAAACAACAACAACAACAACAACAACAACAAAGCCCCAACCCTCTGCAAGAACTGGACGTGTAAGTCATGATAAAAGGACTATGAGATAATAACACAATGATTCCTGCATTCTCTGAAGATGCCAGCCGCAGATGGTGGCGAAACGTCAGGAAGAAACTCTTCTAGAACATGGCCACATAGCCCGAAAAACCCACAAAAAACCTATGGATGCCGGCCATGAAAGTCTTTGAATTCACCTTACACCTATTGTGAGTGAAATAGTCATGGATGTCCTGTGACTTCTTATGGGTTTTTTGTTTTGCTTTTTGGCTACATTAACCTTTTGTATCCAAATCCCTTCCTTCATAAGACATTGAAGGGTTTAAGACATGGATGAACATTCAGTCATGCAATTTTATATGTATTCTCAGGTCATATGGCAAAGACACATCTTTACTGTCTCTGTGAAAATGAGGTATTCCATACATTTATTTATTAGCAACTTTTCCTGAATCAATATTCTAAAGCATTATTAAATATAAAACTACAAAAACCAAACCATAAAACTTTATAACATACAAAGTAATAATTAAAAACAAACATGCAAAAGAAGAAGAAAATAAAGAAGAAGGAGGAGGAGAGAAAAAGAAAATAAACAAGCAACCAATGGCATAAGAAAGAGAGGGACCATGTTGGTAGTAGGTTCACAAAGCAGAAGATAAAAGCACAAAAGGAAAAGATAAGTTTTACTTGCTTCTCAAATGAAAATCAACTTCCTGGGTGAGATCATTTATATGTTCTGTGTGACATGAATAGAAAAGTAGGTAGGACCCAGAAGAAAGTCTTGTCTGGTAGCTTTACCATACAGATGGGTCAAAGTATTCTTTAAGACATCCCAGAAAGGCTGAATATTCTGGCTCCAACTGGCTACCTTTCTAATTCCAGTTTTGTTTGAAAGCTTGCTAGGATTACAGAGTGAGATTGACCCATGTTTATGAAACCTGATGAGCTGTACTTTTACAAGATAATGGGGAGACAGTATTGTCTTTATAAAAATGCATGCAAAATCACAACCAAGACACTACTGCTAAAGAAAAGACAACCGAGATTCCTGCTATGTTAAGAAAATTAAAAGACAAATGCACACAAAGCTTATACACTATCCCCAAAAGGTGTAATTTGTTTGGCCTTTGCTTGCATAATGAATAATATATCTTGTGCTCACTTGCTGTGGAATCAAATGAACATTCCAGTCATTCTGGCATTAAAGTGCATCAATGTTTTGTTGTTGCATTTTATTGGCTTTGCCATTTATGTTCAAGGCATTTAATATATGTTGTAAAGTGATGGATGGGTGCTGTCTACCAATGGCCCCTTACAAATTAATTTTTCTGAACAAAATGTTTCACTCTGCTAGTTCTGGAAATGAGTAGGTGGTGTTTGCATCAGTGATCACCAAGTTGTGTCTTAAGCAACAGAGGGTGTCAGAATTGCTATCCATGTGGCCCTGCCTCACACATAGGACCAGCGAGTAAAAAGCACTACTGGTTTACTATGTTTAGGTGGCATATTTATGCAAGTTGCCTACCATCTTGAACTGGATGCATCTTAATATTCTTGTGCATCTGGAAAGTGGAAAATCCGAGGCATATGGATGATGGTTTCGGGCAATCAACTCCCCTTCCCAAGTAATGACTTTTGATTTCATCAGATAAGATTAAATGAAAACCAATTTTCTGATGGCAACCAATGAAAGGTGGGATCTGGTAAGAATTATGGTACATCTGTTCTTTTTTTTTTTAAGTAGCATTTTCTAACAGTGATGGTCATAGAGTAACCACCATATTGGAAGTGGATTCCCATAAATCAAACTCAGTTTTTACTTGATTGTCTACATTAGGTGAATGAGTCTCATGATTGGAATGTAGTAATAGAGGGGTATAACCTTTTTAAGAGAAAGAAGGCTGTCTGACTTACCAGGCTGGCTAGGTTGCTGTGAGGGGAGGGTGTCATGCCAGGATGATCCTCCTGCCCTGGCTATCCCCCATCAGGCACGGGCTGCTAGGGGCAGAATGAGTAGCACCTCCAGTCTGGGGACTAGGACTATAATTCATGGCTTGCACCGGGAGTGGAAGTGCCCCGTCATTGGATGGCACTGGTTAGGGAGGCTGGAAGGGGTGGGACTTCCTGGCCTCCCCCGAGGTTGATTGGCTCGCTGATCTATTTAAGGCCATACATTGCCCTCTCCTCGGGTCAAGAAGGAGTTACTGGGCGAGGCTGAAGAGAGGGCTGCAAGCCAGCATGGCTCATTGGAAGGTGGCGAGGGCAGAACTGACAGTGCCCATCAAGCCCAGCTGAACACCAGGCTGGCCAGGCTAGGCCCACAATGGGTTGGGCAGCAAGTGCACCCCCCAAGCTGTGCCACCAGCTTCACTACCACTATCATCCCCATGCCTCCTAAGCAGCCTAAGAAGGGGGCCGGGACATCGAGGCCATCCAACAGAGGCCAGGATGAGCAAGCCTGAAGGTCCTGGGCTGCTTTGGCTGCTCTGGCTCCCAAGTGGAGGCAACCACACCCTGTTGAGGCAGTGCCTTCTGTTATTGCTTGGCCTTCTGCTACATGGCGTGCAACAGAGAATTCTATTGAGCCACCTATGCCAGTGTCGCCATCTTTGGGTGAAGAGGTGCTGACGGGATTCACATCCATCCTTTTAGAGTTCATGCAATGGGTTGAGCAATGTGACTGGGACAAAAGGCGAAATCGTACATGCAAGGAGCTCTACTCACAGGAGCTTGTCCATCAGCATTGGTACATCTGAGAAAAGCTCATCTACTAATAGAAGCTCCTTCACCAGCAGTTCCAGATCAAGTCCCCCGCCAAGCCCAAAGGCCAGAAGAAACGTGCCAAGTCCAAAAGGAAAAACAAAAAGAACTGGGGTGGAGCAGACAGGGTTTCTGGTGATGGTGAAGGTGAGTCCTCCACGCAGGCCCAGGGTAGGGATGACTACTGGTTGAGGGGAGGTTTGGTCCCAGGGCTACTCTCTTGGGCCATCAGATGTAGGGTCTGATGCTCTGGGTTGGAAAGGGTATGGGTTGACTCTCAGGTGTCTGCCTTCTCAAAGTTCACTCAAGGACAGATACCTCCTGGCCTTCACCTGTCCAAAAAGGTCCAAAAAAAGATCCTCAGGGGCAAATCTGTGGACGTGTTCATTCTGTTGAAGCCCATGAGTAAGAACACTAGTGCCATTACTTACAGGAAAGGTGATAAGCGAGAGCCCAAGGCCCACCATGTGGAGTGTTCCTTCACCAACTGGACAGGGGATTTCTCCATTTTCCTGAGAGTTGTCAGTATGGCTTACCCCGAGCGGGCTTGGCACCTTGCCAACTATATGACCAATGTGCACAAGGCCAGGGCCACTGCGGGTGAGGCCGAGCCATTTCATGTGACACTGCCTTACGCCAGTGGGTTTCCCTGAGTGATACAGACAGGTGAGATCCCATCAACAGTGAGATCTGGATGCTGGAGGTGGGTCCCCATGTCAAAGGAAAGTGTGATTCATCCAAATATTAGAGGTGGGTGGGGAAGAAGGACTCCCACAGGCTAGTATGCTGTGAATTCAACCAAAGAAAGTATGAAGGAATAGAGGGCTTCAAATTTATCAAATTTGTAGATGACACCAAGTTAGGAGTAGCAGCTAATACCCCAGAATCAAAATCCAATATGACCTTAATAGATTAGAAAGCTGGGCCAAAACTAACATTTTAGTATTAATGTCCTGTAGCTGGTTCATCACTTCCATATCCAGTAACCTTCCAAATTGGGGTTATCCCTCAGCCAAACAAATCCGGAACATCACTCCTTGGAGGGCTCCTCTGATGTAAAGGACATTGTTGATGTTGAGCAGTCTGACCTTTCTGATACACAAGGGCCTCCAGGTGATCTTGGCCACAGAAGTCCAACCCCAGCAGAGGATTGCCTTGGGACCCCCTCCTGTCTTCCCTCCAGTGGACTGATATCCTGGCTCTTGTCCTCTAATCAACTCATGACTTCTCATTACCTCACATGAATTATAACAAGGGCCCAGTGGTGATTTCAGAGGAGGCTTGCCAGTTCAGCCTCTGATGGAGATTCTTCCAGCTGGGTAATGCCACCCTTGTTGTTATCTTCCAAAGACCAGAACTTCTCCAGGCAATGCATAACATTTGAATTAGTCATGTCCCTACTGCAGTCAGGCATTATGCCATGATTGGGATGGCATCATAAAATGTAATTCTGACCAGACTGAATCTTTTTGATGAGTCCACTCTGAGGTTGAATCCCAGCAATTCCACAAAAGACTTTATCAGCTTCCCATCATTTGTGCAATAGTGATATTTTGTCATGGGACATTTCTTCTCAAGCCTTCTTTCACCTCAATTACAGCTTATATAGCACAATCCAAACTGCTCACATAATAATGGGACTGCAGAAATGCCATATGACTAAATGATGTGAACTTATTTGAGATAATCCTTTCAGCAGGGATCTTTTTTTAACCTCTATTTCCTCTGTATTACCTAGGATTTCACCAGTGGTTAATCCCTCCTATATGGCTATTTTCTCTATTGAACCCCAAAGGATCTATTTCTTCACAGTTTAGTTCTTCCTTCTAATGCCATTTTAGTTACAAATGTCTATACTTTTCTACATTTTTCCTTTGCAAGGACCAAACTACACATGTTGGAATCAGCCCATGTGTCAGTGGACTAGTTCAGTGATACACCTTTATATAATCCCCAACCACCTATTTTAGAGAGGGTCTCAGCCCATCCTTGGCAAATTGTTTCCATTTTAAATTGTCCCCCCCCCCCCCATCTATACATTCCTCCCCTTGTGGGAAATAAACCCCACCAGATGGGAGAAAAAGCTTCAGGAAATTCAACTAAACATTTACTCCTACTAATGGTGCACTTTTAATTGCCAGCTTTAGATAAATTCATGCAGGACTATAGATCTATCAAGGTCTATTAACCATAACTGTTAAAGTGAACTCATGGCCAGAGAGAATCAGATGTTAGGGGTAACAGTTGAGCAGAAACTGTTTGTGGAGAACAAACAGTAGTTACCACTTTTTCTAAGTCCAAAACACCCTGCAGAAATAATCCAGTTTGTCCAATTCTTACAGCTGTGATGGAATCACCTAGTGATTCCGTGTGATATGTACTAGTTTGATATGGTGTCCACTTTACTTGCGGTGACTTGAACAGCTAGTATACTGAGCTAGAAGGAAATGGAAGACCAAAACTTGTAGATCAGACTTTGATATAGTTAAAGTCATGGTGCTTTATTAAACTAATTTACTTTCATCTCACTCTGTATACCTTTTTCACTACAGGACAAAATGTTATTTTGAACAAAGTTAAAAATAATGGATCATTGACAGGCATACTGTTGATTGCCATTTTTGTTAGGTAGGCTTGTATAGGAGTATCTTTTTATTTTTGCTGTCACTATAAATGCTACATAATGAAACACGTAAAAGACCTCTAACTGATCTGAACTTTTGAAATTTCTTTTGTAGTTGTGTTGCTTTGCATCATCAAGTCATTTCTGATTTATGGTGACTCTAAGGGCAATCTTAAGTGCAGTTTTCTAAGTTAAGATTTGTTTTGGGGGGTGCATTGGTTATAGCTTTCCACTGAGACTGAGAGAATGTGACTTGCCCAAGGTCAACCAGTAGGAATGCCTGGCTGAGTGGGGACTTGAATTCTGGTCTCCTGAGGTCCTAGGCCAATACTCCCAGAATCATAGAATCATAGCCTTTATCCTACTGCTGTTGCTCCTATATCTGTTCCAACACATCCTGTGACTACTGAATAGCTGCAAAGTTTTCTGATGGCAGGCTGGTGTAGTGGAATCTATTCTTTTCTGACTACATGATTTGGTTTGTAGGACAGTGCATCTGCTTGTTCTTTGTGGTGTCCTGCTAAATAGGTCACTGTGGATTGGATCCAAGAAAAGAAGATGGTCCACCAAGTTTGTCACTGATTGCAGTACAGGGCAGACCACATCTCTTTGGAAAAGCGGGCTATAAATAAACAGTATGATTATTATTATATGCTTTGAAGTCCAATGATTAGTTCACCCCTTCACTGGGTGGCGGGTACCCAGCTCAGAAACAGGAGATTGTTCCAGCAGTAAGAGAATAGCCCATTTGACAGCTGAGCCAGACTGATAAGAAATCCAAACTCAAGCCCACAAGCTCATAAACAATGAACTTTGACCCAGGAATAACTGGAGCCAGTCAGCTGAACTCTCAAACTTTTCTGGTGGAGCTATGGGGCACTTAGGCTACACTGCCATGGAAGCAGGGGTGGCAAAAGCAGCCTGCTGAGCTTGGATGAGTTGGGCTACCTGGATTTGTAAAGCCAACTTATTTTCTGGACGCTGCTCCATGAGGAAAACTTACCGAGGCTACTGCTTTACTTTATTGTGTGCAGTTCTTTGGAAACAAGCGACTGTAGTTCACTTGGGGAAATGAGAAACTGTGTGGTTGATTAGCAGTCCAGAGACTAAGAGCCAGTGAAGTCAGTCAGAAGATAGGGAACCAAAAAATGACAGGGACATTTTTCTCTATGGGGGATTAAAATCTGGTGTGGCTCACTGAGATTTAGAGAGAGATGAAATTGCCTTTCCGATACTCCAACCATGCCTGCTGCTGTTGCTTTAAACCAGGGGTGATTAAGACACAGGTCACATTGGGTCACCCCAATAGTTGTAGTCCTGGATTCCTAGCCCTGCCACCCAATAATTTGAAAATACAAATAACCAGGCTCCTGGGAGTCTCTTGGAAATACCATTCCCCTTCAGAACACATGCTTTGTTTTATGTGAAAATGCTGGGGTTTTTCTCTCCTGAGGTCCGAAATGGACTTTTAGTCACTTTGACCAGTGTATTCCACACTGATGACTATGGTAAATGAAAAGTCCTGTGGAGTAGAAAACTGGCTTTCATACACACACACACACACACACACACACACACACCCCTAAGTTGTCCACCCCACCTCATAAAGAAAAAAAAGTTTGACTGGTAATCTCCCAGACTTATTTTAATGGTACAACTTCTTG
>NC_056528.1:40114602-40245204 GCF_019175285.1 Sceloporus undulatus | reverse complement strand
TGGTGGTTTCCCCTTCTGATATGCATTTCTCTTCTTGGCTTGCCTCATTTTTATCAATTGTGCTAAATATGATCTAACAGATGGCTTTGGCAGTTCCACTCGTGCCTCTGACCAGCCATAATTAACCTTTCCATCTGACAGATGATATGCTATACCTGGATCCATTTTTAATGTGTCAGCTTGGTTAATTATGGAAATCTTCATTTTTGTAACTGCTTGAGAGGAGATGCTGCATATTTCTCAATGTAGGGGATAAAAAAAAGACAACCAGCTGAGCACAACACCACTTTAGTGCTTCCCACCTTAATAAGTACTTATTGTTTAATTCTGTCCATTAATTATAAATTGCTGTATTTCTTTACATGGGTAAGCTTGGTTAGATTTCTAGATGCAAAATTCAGTAATGGTATAGCAATAGGAACTAGTGATAGTAGCAATGGCCATAGTTTATATAGTCTTGCAAGGAAGACAAGAGACAACTATAACTTTGGCCATGTATACCTAGCAGTTGCTTTCCTAAAATGCTTCAGTGAATGATAAAGAAAGGATTTCCACCCTTAAATGACAACAGGAACAAAATGTATGAAGTATTCTGATGTGGCAATATTTAGCGACATTGCAAACATTACTTCTGAATTTCTCCGAATACCTGGATTATTTTAAATCTCAAACTCAGTGCTGATTGATGATGTTTGTGCAGTATCCTTAATGAGATTTAGAAAAAGAAGAAGCAGAAGAATGTGTTGGTATTTATGTTTTGTTCCTGCTATTATTTTTCTCCAGAGAACAATGCAGCTGGATGCTTAATGTTTTGGGCCCCAATGACCTTAATGAAGAGTTAGATTTACAAGTGATAATCTGCAAACTCTCCTCATTACCATTTAACACACAGGGCATGGGGGGAGGATCCCACCAGGTACTATTACAATCAATTATGAGGGATATCAGAAAGAATAAACCGGTGTATACAGAACAGGGACAGTGAAGGCAATACCTGTCTATTGCTCACTGATACAGCTGTTTCAGAATTTCTGTAAGTCAAAGAAGAATGCACAGGCTTAATGTTCATTTCAACAATGGCACCCCAAGTTTCACAGTTTTATTTTATTTACAGAAATAAATGACATCCAGCTGGTTATATAAAAAAGTAAAAGGATATTTATTTATTTATTTGGAATATTTATACCCCACTCTTTGGCCACAAAGGCTCTCAGTGTGGTTTACATGTGGTTAATTAGACATTTTCCTGCCCTCAGATTTACAATCTAAAAAAGAGAAGGGAATGGCAGTGGGGAAGGGGATCAAGTCCAGAAAATCCTCTCTCCTTCTGAGACCTGGACCATGGCAGATGGACTGGATGGAGGGCTCTCCTTCTTACTCTGGGCCGGGCCCAATGGAGCTGGCCTACCTAGAAGCTTAGTTTCTGTGTGCCTTCTGGTTATTTCTGATTTGTGATGACACTAAGTTGAACCTATCACAGAGTTTTCTTTGCAGATTTTTATTCCAGAGGGTGTTTGCATTGCTTTCCTCTGAGGCTGAGAGAGTGTGATTTTCCCAGGGTCACTCAGTGGCTGAGCAGAAATTCAAATCTTGGTCTCCCAGTGTCCAAATCTAACACCCAAACTATTACACTACTCTGATTCTGCTACTAACAAATGGTAATTTGTTTCAAGAAAAATGAACTATAATTCTGCACAATAACTCTCACTGGGGACTACTAGGAATAGTCACTGTTTCTCAGACTATCCATCTGTCTCTCAGACTACCCATCACTTCCAGCGTTGTTTTGGTAATGGGGAGTGGGAAGTTTGTATGTTGGTATAAGCTCTTTGGAGGGCCTAAATATCTCAAGGTACCAGATCCTGTCTGATCTTCTTTTCTATGCTCAGTGGCATAATGGTGATATTGCTGTAGATGACAGAACATTACCTGGTCAGATTTAGACTCATTGGGACTTGGAACTTCTGCAGGGGTTCAATCAGTCTTCATCAGTCTTCATCATTTGTATAGTCCTCCCTCAGATTCAGTTTGTTTGTCTAGACTGTAATGTATAGAATGTAATGGTAAAAACTAACTTTGACACTGTAAAAATCAACAACCACTAAACAACCATAGGGTTGTACCCAGGCTACAAAAGAATGGTAGCATGGTCAGGAGTTCATTGCAGACAGAGGTGATGGATGCCTCCATTCTCAACAAACATAAAAATAGACTTGCAGGTTTAATTTGACATAATGCTTCCATATGTCACTAAAAGAAGCTGCAGCATTCCACTTAAAAATAATCCAGTGTTTTACAAATATATTCTATAATTCTCCCATTGTAGTATTTGTTTTCAATAAATCCTGATCATTCTAATTGTTTCCAAGACTCATACACCCCCCCCAACCTGATTTTCAACTTTCTGTAAGCCCATCTGGAAACCTTGGTTGATGATATCACGACCTGGTATTAATGCTCTTTTTTAAAACTCAAATTTGACAGTGAAATCCTTGCTTTGCATACATTACTATGGGGATTTGCTCAGAGCTATGATTATCAAACAGAAATTAATCAGTGCATCCATTCATGATCTACATATAAATATTTTAGATTCCAGTGTTCACATGAATGTAGGAGATGGTCAAAAAAAGAAAGAAAAGCAAGCAGGAGAAATAAATCAGGACTTAATTCATAACATGAAAAAATAACAAGAAGTGATGTAGAATAATTTATAGGCAACTAAGAAGCTCTAAACATGATAAGACTTGTGGATGAGTCTTGGACATTTTTGGCATTCTACTTGTATCATGTATCCGCCTCTCTATCTCTAGTGAATATTCAATGAACAGATATGTTCATAAGATTATCAAATGTCAAGCCCATAAAAGGGTGCAACCCTATATATGTCTCTGGAGAAAGTAACATTGTATTAAATAAGACTTCCCTGTAAATGTCAGAGGTTGCAATCCTATCCATTCAGGTATGAAAAAGGATTTTGTTAGATTTGACAGTCTCCAAGGCCTTTTCACATCTCCTAAAGCTCATTGCAAGAAACACACCTCACCTTCCTCAAGACTTTCATACAGCTGTAAGCTCTGCAAGCTCTTTCAGTGAAGTGTGTATCAAAAAATTCTCATATTTTAAAGTGTGAATATCATTTGGAGATGTGGCCTGCAGTCCTGTTATAATTCAGTATAGTATAGTGTCTCTGCATGCAAGCCTATGCTAGGCTGAGCCGTATACCACCCCAATTTACTGAACAGTCCCAAAATCACCCCCGTGACCATTCCATGCTTCATAGGAGGAGGAAAGGATCACAGAAACATCTGACTACAGTATATCCCCGCAGTCGAATGTGACTCTGGCTTCAGCACTGAGACTTCAGACATATCTCAGTGTGGATGTCACCATTTTGTGTCTGGTTACATCTATATAATCAGATATGTCTGGCTACTCTCTGTGAAGCAGGGAATGGTAGGTTAGGGGCTACCGAGGCTGTATGTTGAGGGAAGACCTTTGGGTGCTGCTGAAGGATGCAGGCAGGGAGGGAAGGAGGGAATACCAACTTCCGAAGCACTGAAATAATGACAAACACATAGGAAAGGGATCCCTGTGTGTCCCTACCATTATTCCAGCCATCATTTACTTTGGATGTAATGTACAAACAAGGGTGTACATTGGGAAAATGCATAAAACATGTGCGCAGATTTCTGTGCAACAATCCTACTCGTAAGTTTTCCAAACCTTTTGAAACCACGGATGAGAATACCAACACAACACAATTAAGACCTTAAAGGTTTTAACACTCCTATATATACAGTGGACCCTTGTTATATGCTGGGGTTTGGTTCCAAGATCCCCCGTGTAAAACAAAATCCATGGATGCTCAAGTCCCATTAAATATAATGACATAGCAAAACTGTGTCCCTTATAAAAAATGGAAAATCAAGGTTTGATATTTAAAATTTATACTTTTTTGGAACACTTTCAAACCGTGGATGCTTGAATCTGTGTATAAAAAATCCTTGTATAAGAAGGGCCAACTGTACACACCACTTATATGTAAACCTCATTGAATTCATCTGTATTTACGTCTGAGAAAACTATAGAACTGTATACAGTTTAGTAAGCTTTCTTTACAGCACACCATATTTCCCATTTCCCATAGTCTGATTGTGACATCTGGTTAGCAAAGCTGGATGCTGAAGCACCAACTGCCACTCTTTTCAACTTTCCCAATCTCTGTTTTGCCTAGTCTCCACAAGTATCGAGTGTGTTCATTTAACAAGGTATATGCATTAGGGAATCAATAAAGCCAGAGCTAATGGAGCCCAATGCATGGGTCTGACCTCTGTGACAAAGTTCTTTAGATTAGGGTCATTTGTTACTGAGTTAGAAATAAGTTTAGTACTGAATAATGAACACATCTCCTTAAGTGGATTATGGTTTGTTTTTTAAAAAGGGACTGGGCAAGAAAAGAATGAAGAGATGCTGCCCTACTTCCCTTTTCTCTCCACACACTTCTCTTTAATCTATAGTACAGTAAAAGGGACAAACCCATTTTTATTGTAAGAGTCTGATAATATAATGCTTTTCTTATTCTATAACAACTGAGAAGGAAGTTGCCTCAAACTCTAAACTGCCAGGCACTGACCATAATTCAAGCTGTTTTGACATGAAGTGACTGTATTCTTAATATTCTAGCCATTGAATGCAAACCAATAGATTAGCTTTCATTACTTCTGCTTTCATTGATTTCCTAATGCATATCCACTATGTTAAATAAATAAAGGCATTGCTCCAGGAAATCCACAGACAGCAGAGTTCAGAAATTTTTGCAAAGACCTGTCCTTCTCCATTGCCCCAGAGATTGTATATAGAGAGGGACATGCAGATCATTCAGCAACAGTCTTTCATAGGTACATTTTTCCAAGTGGTTTAGTACTGATGATGGGCCAGCTTCTTCAGCTCATCTGATGAAATATTCAATTCATCAGTAGGAAACTCTAGTAGAAAACCTGACTCTTACCTGAACTTTCTGATTACACAAAACATCTGCAAAATGTGCATATGAAACTTGTACATATGTAGAGGCCTCAGTCACCGCTCCCAATCAGCCTCCAAAGAACCTACAGTTCTTCTTCCTCTTGTTGTTGTGTGCCTTCAAGATGTTTCTGATTGACAGCAACTTTAAGGTGAACCTATCATGGGATTTTTCTGGAGCTGAGAGTGTGTGACTTGCCCAAGATCACCCAGCTGGTTTCCATGGCCAAACAGGGACTTGAACCCTGAACTCTCTAGTTGCAGTTCAGACAACCCCACCACACTGACTTTTCTTCCTCCCTCATTCTTATCAAGTACTCAAACACTCACCAATGGTTATTCCAAGCCTCTTTATTTTTTCTCTCCATGGTATTTATATGGACTTAGTGAAGGGAAATTGGTGTCTTTTCTCTTGAGCTCAGTGTGTTGCTTTGCTGTTATTTTCTCAAGGGGTGGTGATATCTGTCAGAGACTATAATAAATAAATAATAAATAAAACTTTTATTTTTATCCCGCTTTTCTGTGATGAGACAATCAAAGTGACTAAGAACACATTAAAATACCCACATTCAATATTATGTCTCAAATCACCCCCCCCCCTTTAAAACAGGATTAAACATAATACATTTAAACTATGGAACAGTTGTGCTTCCCAGATTTATTTGCTATACTTGAATGCTACTAAGAAATTTTGATTCAGATTTAAAACTCAGCACCTATTATTTATAGGGTTTCAGCTACATATGTGTTGCCCTACTGTCTTTCACAAGATTTCATAATGCAGTTGTGTCGCAGTTTTGCAGCCTCTCTTCAAGTCTGAGGAGGTTAAATTCCACAGTCATAAATGTCATGGCTAAACATCATAACCTTAACTGGATTTCTCTCTACATCTTTCCATTTCTCACCTTTATAGCATGATTACTACTTTAGAACAAGGATTAAGCCACATTTCTTCTTTCAACACATAGGAGTAACATACTATTTAATAAAATATATTAAGCCTATTGCCTCTTTGCATACCCAGTAATAGTAATAAACAGGATAAAGACTTATCTAGAACAAAGCAGTTAATAATGATACTTAATTAGAATTTGTGTTAAAAAAGCAACAACATTAATTTTAGTGGGGGGCGGGGAGGTTGCAATAGGATGTCAGATTTTTTTTCCTGTTAAGTTAACATTCTAGACTTTAATGGCTATTTTAATTAGGTTTCATTATTGATGAACACAATTTGGAAATAAAATTCAGTTGCATTCAGCCCTCTATAGCCCGATCTATTAAAAGAGACAGTGTTATTATGATGACTGAAGAACAAATTACTGGGGTTTGGGGATAGAATCTGGTTTCCCTGAAGGTGTACGGCAAAGGATGCTCATGCAAAAGTGATAAAAGCATGTGTGGAAAGAAAACAGCTGGCCTAATGGATATTGCTCAAAATCTACAAAGATATGAAAAATGTCTGTTTGCAATAGAGATTATTGCTGTTTTATTGCTCCCTGATTTTTTGCTCTAATTTATTTTTTAAATAACATAAAGACAAACCCATGCGAAATACTGCTTGCTTTATTTTATATGCAAAGTAAATTTCTTCTAATTAGTATGTGCTTTATATTTACATGAGAATGTTCACAATCTGATTAATATTTGTCGGTGTATATGGTTTGAAAGAAGAAAACTGGCTTAATGATGCTTCTCCCCTTGAATATTTCAATGTTCACCTGAATTTGACTGTAGTGGGGTACATTATTGTTTTCAGGACATCCATTCATTGATCAAGGTGTCCTCCAGATGTTTGGAGCTATAGCTTCCATAATCTCTTACCATTGAGCATGGTGGCTAGGTATAGTAGTGTAGTAATAGTTGTTGTTTTTGCTTTTCATTTTTGTTCTGCATTTCCCCTAAAACTGGGCCTGCACAAATATATATATATATATATCCTAGTGTCCACACCGGCCTCACCCCTAGCACGTGACAAGGGCGTGAAGATGGCGGCACCCTATACACACGGGCGCCGCCATCTTTACGTGTTGGATGCATAGCATCTGCACGTCGCACACCAGATGTGATGCTGTGAGTGCGCGAGTAGTGCCTCGTGGCATCTCATCCGGGGCGGAAGAAGAAGCGCCATTTCAGTGCTTCTTCTTTGCTATGTCCGGGAACTGCGCGGTTTGGATGTTGCGGTTCCCGGACGCAGCAACCAGCAGCGGCGTGAGACTGCCCCTTCTGGGCGGTCTGTAACACGTCCAAGAGTGGTGCTGTTACACTACAGCATAGCAGAGTCAGCAAACTGGCCACTCAGTAATGGAATTGGGTTTCAGGAGTCACCAAATCATGATCAAATTCTTTTTCATTCAATCTCTTAGAAGCTCCTTCTAACTGAGGATCTTCCTCATCCTCACTGTTTCGTTTGTTGTTTCTTTTCTTATGATCCTGCAATTTAGAGTCTTTTTGAGCATTTCTATGATTATCCATAAATTTCTTTGCTTCTTCTTTATTTTTAATTATGATCTTTTCCCCTTGATACCAGAATTGTAACCCTTCTGAGAATAGCCATCTATAATTAACCTTGAGTTCCCTCAGTTTTTTGGTGAGGAAGGCATAATCTTCTCATTGTCAATATTTCTGGTGGAAGGCCTCTAAAGACCTGTGTTGTTTGGTCCTTAATTTTTAAGGGGCACTCTCTTTGCAGTCTTAGAAAACAATTTTTAAAATGTTTATGGACAATATATATATATATATATATATATATATATATATATATATCAAACATCTCTTGGGAGGTTTTGATTGAAACTATCTTTGAGTCCAGCCTGTACATTTTGTCAATTTCGATTTCAAATAATAAGTCTTTCTTGTCCATGTATTCGTTCAGTACTGGGATCAAGTCTTGAAAGAGATCTTCTCCTTCCTGTTCTGGAATTCCTCTTAATTTTATATATTTATGTCTAGACTTCATCTGGTTCATAAATCTCTCTTCCGTTTGTCCCTCTTACTCTTTTATTCTTGATTTGACCTTATTTTCAACCTGGTCTTGTCTCTCCTTTAAATTAAATATTTTTCTTTAAATTTAGTGAAATGTGTAGACAATTTGTCCACAGATTTTCTCATCTCTCTGATCTTTGATTTAAGATCATTTCTATCTCTTTTTTAAAACTGGCCATTTCATTTGTCAGATCTTCCACTCTATTATTAAGGTCTAAACTTAATCTCTTAATCTCTTCCTATATAGCTTGTCCACTGTCCTGCATTTTGGATTGTTCTATCCAAGGTCTCCTAGCTTGTAAAGATTGGGATTTGGTAGTCTGACTTCTTGATGATATTTACATGGCAATTAAGTGGGTCTGTTAAATTTCTAATAATCTTGCTGAGAGTTATAGGTTTTCCTTAACAGCAAGATAATTATTTAATTTCAGAAAAGAGTAAAAACCCAAATGCCAAAGAAGACAAAGGCCTGGTACAGATGGGCAAGAAGGGATGATGAGATGTCATCCCTTTCTGCCCCAGATCATTGCCATGGGCACCGCACAGGCACGGCAACAATTCACTCCAAAAAGGAGCTGCAAAACACAGCTCCTTTCCCTGCCGCTGCCAAGACGCCATTAGCACCCTGGAGCATGGTGATGTCTCTTGTGTGCAGCACCATTGGCGCATGTGCCATCTGAATGCACACATGCCCCAAATGGCACTGAGAGAGTGTGGACCATGTGGACCATAATTTCAACCTCAGGCCACCGCAAAACGGCGGTCTGTACCAGGCCAAAATGATCAAATAGCACCAAAATCAAAGGGTAGGAAAGTATTCTAGCCTCAGTGACACTGGGGCTGAACAGACAGCCCGTTCAAGGGGTGGCTCTATGCAGCCCCTGGAAGCACTGGGTTGGGGACATGGCAGTCACACACCATGCCCCCAACCCGGTGCAAATAGAAGCCGCAAAACCTTGCTCCTATTTGTGCATTAGAACGGGCGTCATGAGTGCCACAGTGTGACCTTATGATGCCCCTCGTGCACAGCGCCATTTGGGCGTTGCGCACAATGGATGTCATCATGGCACGTGCCTTCTGGATGGGTATGTGCCAAGATAGTGCCTGCAGGGTGCAGTAAGGGTTTTGAGCATGTGAACGCTCATCCCTATCTTAGCTCTAGTTTGGGTGCAAGCCGGTATAAAGTGCTGGTCTGTACACCCGCATAACAGAATTAAATTTTAAATAACTTTTTTTCTCCTTTTCTCTCTTTCCATTTATCATTTTAACTTTTCTTTTCCTTTCTTCTCCTTCCCTTTCTCTTTTCCCTCTTCCCCTCCTTCTTCCCCTTATTTCTATTTCACTCTGCCTTCCCCCCTTCTTCCTTTTCTTTCCCTCTCCTTTCTTCCCCTTTTCCCTCCCCTTCTAAATAGAGAAAGAAAATAAAACAACAACAACAACAACAAACAGAACAATAGACAAGGAGGATGTCTTCCGCTTTCCAAAAATAGAAGCTCTTCGAATGTTCTGCTTTGTAGGACAGGGGTTGGCTGTAAATCTCACTCCTCAAAAATAAAAGTTCAAGACAATGTATTGGATCCTTAGTTGATTACTATTTTAGTTTTAATCAAATCCTCTCAAAGTTTTAACAATTTTTCTCTGTGAAGCTGAGCAAGACAGTTGAGGGAGCCTTCGGCCATGTGGGACTAATAGAACAAGGGTGTCTTTGAGCTTTATCGCATTCAGGTTAGAACAGCCCTTGAGGGCCGATTTTCGGGAATGCTTTCTCAAGCGTTCTTGAAAATCGGCCCTCTAGAACGCTTCCAGAACGGAAGGGGAATGCGTGGCGGCGGTGGCAGCATTCTCACTGTGCGATATACAGTGTTCCCCACCGCCTCCCATCCCCAGAACGGTCCCTTTAAGAATGCTCAAGGGCCGTTCAAACCCAAATGCGATAAACTCCTTTGTCAAGAGAGCAGGCTGACTGTTGGAAGAGGCAGCTAAGGGAGAAAAGGAAGGCAAAACATCCCTAAACATTATATTTAAATATTTCTAACAGCAATTTTAATATCTTACATAGCAGGAATATTTCAAACGAGAGGTGTCATAGCAGTCAATGGTTTGAAGTAGTCAGTTAGTAAATGTGCCCTTTTTGTTTATCAAAATATGATAACCCTACTTTATATTCTTATACACATTATACAGCTGTTTATCATTTGAAGTGCTGCTGTTTCTTTCTTTCTTTTTTTTAAGTGCAAACAATTTTTTTCTAATTTGGCAGTCAGTGATACACAATGCTTTATCTTTCATCCCAAATTGCACATGCTGCAATGTGTTTTATTGCAATTACAAATATTGAAACATCTGGAGACTTGATTAGGTGTTGACTGCTTGCAATATGTTTGCTTTGTGGGGCACAAAACAACATTAATAGGGTAGTCATAAAGAGGAAATAAAACACCTTTAGATTATTTTAGATGTGTCTGTTGAGATGATAGATAGATACCTGATATACAGACAATATTAGATAACATCTCAGCTTGTGCCAAGGTTAAATGAGCTTGCTGTTAAAGCGTGTGTGTGTGTGTGTGTGTGTGTGTGTGTGTGTGTGTGTACCTGGCCCTAGAGACACTGAAAATGGTTCTGATCTGAATCTGTGGAGGGGAAAAGGAAGAAAGAGAAAGAGAGAGGGGGGGGTACTCTTTTCTGTTTAGCCCACTCCTTAGGAGTATTTAAGCAGTTCCTGCTTTTGTACAGGTCTGAAACAAAACAAGAAGTGAGACAAACTTAAAAGGTCTTAACCACTTTTCTTTTGTGACTAAAATCTTCCTCAGTTCCATCTCTAGAGCACAAGCTTTCAAACAAGAGTAAACTAAGGTCCTACAGTTTAGATGCAGCTTTGCAATAACTGATGTGTAGAAGTAATTGAAGTACATCGATCTGCAAAGCATTGAAAGCAGTTCACAAACCATCTGGTAGGTCAGAGATCAAGGGTGGTGAATTTGGATCTCACCCAATGTAGTCAGAGTGTAATTTTCCTTCTCCCCATGTTGGTTTGGGTTGATGGAATCGAGATCATTTTTGGAGGAACACACCTTTCCCTCCCCTGCACTATTACATCTGCAAGTCGTTTTTCTCTCATATGAGTTTTCTCTCAGTCTTAACTGCTGCTGTCCTGGCTTCAGAGGGAGAAAAAGAGAGGCATACACAGCTCCACCATGTCTAGGCCCAGAGGAAGATTAAAGGCCCCCTCTTCATCTTAACTGCTATCATCCTGGCCTTGGAGGGCGAGAAGAACTGGCAGTATCTGCTGGACATGATCCCTTTCCCCACTATCATTCCCTTCTTCTTTTTTGTCATGTCTTTTTAGATTTTAAACCTGGGGGCAGAAAACAGTCAAATTAACATCTGTACGCCACTCTGAGAGCCTTTGTGGCTGAAGCGCAAGGTATAAATACTCTAAATAAATAAATATGGGACACACAGGTAGGAGAGTAGATTGTGATTTATTTGGTTTTCATGTGGTAAATGGAAAAACTTCAGATTCAGACTTTTTCCTGTTGATGTTGCACAAAAATGCATGCACTTTGGGATGTGTTGTTCACCATTTTTTGTACAGTATTACAAAACATAACTGTTACCTTCTTTCATGAACTAATAAAACGTATACCTGTGGATACAGAAACATCTCCAGTCATTCAGGCTGCCCTGTTGTTCTGTGCTCATGTTTGGGTTTGCAAAGCAGTAAGCCTACAGTTTTGTGCAGAAATAAAGATTTTATGCAAATTATATTTTGCATAGATTGCAAAAGCCATGATGGGATGGAAGGAGACTGATATCTCAGCTCCATACTATAGAAGGCATTTCTTGAGGGAATTGATGAATACTCACAAGAGAGTCACACTGTACTGACTAGATCCATATGACACCTCTGCAACAGCGAGATTTTTCTTTTTACATCTTTAGACTCAGGTGAAGAGCTGTTTAACCTTCCCAGTATTAAGAGCAAAACAGATCTGAGCAGAAACATTATTTTTGGCAGTCTAGCTCCTTGTTTTATGAAGGTTATTTGAGAATTTTGAATTTCTGTGCAGTCAGCCATGTTTCTGGTGCTGAATTAGAGTACCCATCTCCCTCCCTCCTTCTCTTTTATAACACTTATACTGCCGGCAGGTAAAACATTGTTCTCTTCCTGCCAGGGATATGTGTATTCAGTGATTTTGGCACTATGTATGGGGCAGAAATCTAGTTGCTTTGGAACAGTTTACCACAGTCTAAACATTTCATTCTTTTCTGGATAGGAAGAACTGTTTAAAATACTCTGAATGCAAGAGAAAATCAAAATGACAGATGTTCCCATCCCTAGTTATAATTCTCCTTGTGTCTTGACTCAACGCAAGAATAGGCAGAATTCAAAGATATAGCCATGTCAGTCTGTAGAATCAGTATATAGAGAGATCTTGTAGAACCTTTGAGACTCACTGAATCGAATGAAAATAGGCACTCCAGGCATGTAATAAGTGGAAAGAGTTCCATCAAGGCCACTCTTGGGAACTTGTCACACAAGCCTGCTGGACTGCAATTGCATAGGGCGAATTCTGTCTTTGGCAAGAGCTTATCACAAAATCTCACTGGATGATTGTTGGGTATTTTTTTTTTTACTGGAAATGATCACCTAACCCACTAGTATTTAGTTACTATTTCTGGTGTAAATATCTCATTCCACTTCATGGTGATATATGGTGGTCAGATATGTGGACTTTGTTCCCACTCCCTAGGATTCTCATGCAGTGCAACCTTAGTTCATATCCAATGTTTGGGTGAGGAAAACATCATCTGGAGTCATGATGGGGGTGGGTTCACAAGAAAACTTTACAGATCCTTCCCTTCCTTCCCAAAGTGCTGTCAAGATTTTAAAATTAATTTATGTAAGCAAGGATAGTGAAATGGTGATATGCAAGCATCAAGGGTACTGGAAGGGAAGATTAAGTTCGTGGTTTCATTTTCAGTACCTTTTGGGACAGTGCAACACCAGTAGGACAACAGCTGGGATGTGAAAATGTGGCAGAACAATGATCTTGGATTCTGAGGCCAGGTAGCAAAGCCAACTGAAAACCAGGGAAATATAATGCTACAGAGGAGTATCAGAGAAATATCAGAATGCTGCAATGTTTTAAATACAGAATAATGGAACAATATATGACAATAAAATAAACAGGAACTCACTCAAACCACATAACGGGAGCTCAGAGAAGAGTGGGGAGGAGAGTTTGTGCTTTCAAAAACAAAAACAAAAAAAGCATATATGACACAATCAGGGCATTTGTTGTGGTTGTGGTTGTTGTCAGTTCAAGCCATTTTCGATGTACAGTGACCCTAAGGCAAATCTATCATGGGGTTTCCTTGGCAAGATTTATTTAGAAGAGGTTTGCCATTGCCTTTCCCTTGCCATTGATTTCTGGAAAAGTAGAAATGAACATCTAATCATATCCAGTTTCCTTGGAAGGATTGGATATGGCCTATTGAGGTCCAAGGAGTATGGAATAAGGTACTATGCCCCCCAAAACCATTTGTGTCTTCTCATCCCAGCATTAATGTGTACATTTGAAAAAAAGTACACAAAATGCACATCGCTTTCCCTCATACCCCTCCAGTTCTCCATCCAGGGTGCAGAACCTGCTAACCAGTTACTTGGGATTTAGTCTGGATTTAGATTTTAGGAACTGGCAAATACTAGTCCTCCACATTGTATGTATATAATCCTCACATTTGAGAAAATATGTCCATCGTCAAGAAGATACTCTTCTCCAGCTTTTTCACCAACAGGAAGCTCAGTCTGTAAAGCATCTTATAAATAGCATTCTCCTACATCCTGCCTTCTAATTACCCCAACCACAGCACTAAATGTGGTTGTTTTACCTTCACCAGAAAATGTAAACCACATTGTTAAAGGTGAAATTACTAGGTATTCAACTTTCATATAAAGTTGCATGCTGTCTTCCGGTATCCACAATATTAATACCTTTCACTTGGTTAGTTCTTCATTTACATGACTGATGCCTCACATTTAAAACAGTAATCTCATGTTATTTTAAGTTC
This sequence comes from Sceloporus undulatus, assembly GCF_019175285.1. Classification (NCBI taxonomy): domain Eukaryota; kingdom Metazoa; phylum Chordata; class Lepidosauria; order Squamata; family Phrynosomatidae; genus Sceloporus; species Sceloporus undulatus. Next base: position 40,231,119 of record NC_056528.1, on the reverse strand, counting down.
AAAATAACTTTTTATGATCTGTTATGGAGCTCAAGTTCTCACTCTGTCTACTAATGCAGAATAATGGAAAATAATTAACTTGAAATTAAGTGTTCGGTTTTTATTATGTTACAGTAGAGTTCTAATGTGAATTTCAAAAGATATTTTAAGTGCATACATAAATCAATTATATACAAAGAATAAATTATAACTACTTCAGAAAGTAATATATTTATTGCATAAAAGACTGGTTCATAAAACCAAGCCCCATTACAATCTAATGTGCACACACTTTGTGCTGAAATAAAGAGAATTTTCCTTCCTGTGATAACAAATGAGTCCGGTCTCACACCCGTATCTGAGTACATTTTTATAAACAAGAATAGCTAATTGCCACACTGTTAGGCAAAACTTTGATTTCTTCAATGATATATTTCCTTCCTGGTTAAGTATTGTATTGTTCTTTCTACAGTGAAGTCTAGGGCAGAACTGTGCTGAATTTTTTCAAAAGACGTTTTCCTGAGCATGGTTTCTGAGATAGTTATTCTCTGTCCCCTAGAAAAAGAAGACTTTTTGCCAACATTTTGCTTGACCACTGACTATCTTTCTCTTTGTCATAGTGGCAATAATCTCTTTCCCAAAGTCTCTTTATGCAAAATGGTGGTCAGACTGCCAACACAGTTAACTGCAGCTATTGTCTTTTGCCATGACAACAATAAAAGAAAGTCACAAAAGAGGAGGCTGTTCTGTTGCTGCTGCTAATAGTGACTCCAGTCCTCCAGAATATTAGTGATGATTTTATCCTTCTTTTGAAGATCTTCAGTGAAATATTGTAGTTGTTAACTGTTATCAAGTTGACATTGACTTATGGTGACCCCATGAATAAGAGATCTCCAAATTACCCTATGATCAATAGCGCTGCTCAGGTCTCGAGATTCATGGTCCTGCCTTCCTTGATCAAGGCTGTCCATCTGGAAGGTGGTCTTCCTCTTTTCCTACTGCTTTCTTCCATATCAATAACTATCGTTTTTTCAGTAAACCTCTTCTGAACCAATCTTTCCAAGAAAATCCCATGACAGGTTCGCCTTAGAGTCTCCATAAGTCAGAAATGATGGAAGGCACACAACAACAACACAAACAATGTGTCTTCTTATGATATGCCCAAAGCTTTCTGACTTCTAAAAAGTGCTGGCGGAGCATGGCTTGGCCCTGGCTGGGACCTGGGCTGATGGCGGTCAGAGGTTCGGCAGTGATTTAGTGTGTGATAATCCCTGACTCCATCCTGCATCCTAGCTCCAGCCCAGGAAGCTGGAGCCAGTTTAAAATGCTGAGTGATAAGCTCCTATTTATAACAGTCTCAATTTAGTCATCTAGGGCCCTTTCCAGAAGGGCCTTTTAGTACGTACTGTGTATGTACTAGGGTTGCCCGGGGGCGTCTCTTTCAGACGCCCCCAACCCTAGTACGTACACAGTATGTACAAAATGGCGGCGCCTATTCTACATGGGAGCCGCCATTAGGATGTCACGACCGCACCACCTCCAAACAGGGTGGTGCGGACGTGATGTTCTGGCGCCGCGGAAGGGCAACTGTGGCACCATTTCCGTTGCGCAGGAAAGAATGTTATTCTTATTCCAGACACTCCCAATCATAACTAACAAATTATCCTTTATACAATGGAACAAAGAAATAACTAAATTTATATGGCGCGGGAAGAAACCCAGAATTAAAACAAAAGTGATGCAAGGGAAAAAAGAAATGGGAGGACTAGGTTTACCCAGTCTCGAATTATATTATAATGCATGCGCTCTTCTATGGGCTAAAGATTGGATAACTCTTGAAAATAAAAAACAACTGGAATTGGAAGCAACAGATATGAAAACAGGGTGGCATGCACTTCTTGTATATGATCAAATAGACAGAAAGTTTAACATGCATAATACCAGAAAGGCAATATTAAAATTTGGAGCCCCATTGTTTCCAATGGGGCTTGAGCATAGGCGGAATTCGCCTTACGCGGAGGGATCCGGAACGGATCCCCCGCGTAAGGCGAGGACGGACTGTATACAGGTCTGGTATTATCTCTCTTATAATAACTCCACCACACAGGCTATACTAGCACTCAAGAAATTATGTAACCCAAACCCCTCTTCCTGAGTCTGGCTACACTGAGTCTCTCTTCTCTAGACTCTCTAGAACTAATACTGTCCTCTCTGGACAACATATGAAGAGAGATTGAAAGAGCTGGGCATGTTCATCTTGGTGAAGAGAAGACTGGAGGGGAGGGGGGGTAACATGGAGGTGGTTTGAAGCTGGGTTGAATCTTTGTTTTTCAGATGCATTTTGAATGCACCTGATTAAGTTGGGGAGGGCTGCCAAAATCCCACTTACCCAGGGATAATCAATACTGGGGTTTCCCTGAATTTTTAAAAAAGATTTGCATCATCAGTAATGTGAATAACCAATGTAAACAGAACTGGGATAAACCAAGATTAAACTCTGCATGTCTAGAATGTGTTTTGAATACATTGTTGACTCCACTTTTATTCAAGTGCTTGCACATGTGAGCACCTGAACTTGCCGAGATGCACATAGATGTGGTTCCATAGTGTGAATAACAAAGCCAGACTCATACATCATCACACTAAAAAAATGATGCGTGAATGACTCCATGATCATAATCTTTAAGTATCTCAAGAGCTTTAAGAAAGAGGGGGGTTCTGGTTTGTTCTCTGCTGCCTCAAAGGGTAGAACTAAGTCTAATGGTTTCAAGTTCTGTATAGAGAAATTGCTGAGAGCAGTTCAGCAATAAAATCTATTGCATTGAGAGTTGGTGGGGTCTCCTTCTTTGGTTGTCTTCAAAAAGAGGTCGAGCAGCTACCTGCTGGGATGTTCTAGCTGGAAATCTTGCATGGAGTGGGGAGCTGGACCTAATGGCCCATAGTGGTCCTTTGAAGTCTATGGTTCTATGAATCTGTAAGGTGCTGACATGTACAAAGGCCTGCAATTGGTCTACCTAGCTCTGTTCTGTCTACATTGACTGGTTGTATTTCTTCAGGGTTTCAGATGGGCATGTTTCTTCTTTTCTGAAGAATCCAAGGATTAAGTGGTACCCTTCATATGCGAAGTGTCCTCTCTTTCATTGACACATAGATCACCACCTATCCCTGCATGGATTTATTATCAGTTTATCTCTCTTTATCTAATTTAAATTGCATCTGTAATGAAAACAGTACCTCCCATATAAAATGATACTCCCCCCGCCCCCCCAAAAGGAACTAAACATACTCCTCTTTTATATAGAATTAGCTATGTATTTAAATATATAAACCACTGTGAGTTAAAGATTTGGACTAATCAACACTAGATTTCAGTAAACTGCAGTTGGAGTTGCCATAGTGAGAGCTTATGTGTCACGTTGATCTATTCAAGTATAACATTAAGTCAGAACACTGAGTGCTGAGGATTTAGAGATATTAGCATGTGCTTTTTTTAATGCATATTTTGACTGGAATCTGAGATGATTCGTCCTTATTCAAGCCAGCAGGGTCTGAATCCCCATGCATGAAGCATTTTGAAGCATCAATCATTGTTGCAGTCAGCAATCTCCCAGAGTGATTTCATGCAAAGCCACATGAAAACAAAGGAAACACTAATATTAATTGTGAGATGTGAAAGGCTTGCTCTTCAAAAGGCACTGACATAAAATGAAACAAAAAAATGCAAACCCAGTAGATGTTCTTCTGGGAACATGATTCATTTAGGGAAATTCCTCATCTTACACTTGAAGGATAAAGAGGTCTTTCTGTAAATCACTCACCTCTCTTTGAAGATGGATACAACATAAGGAAAGGGGGACAAAACAATTCTTGCCCTAGGTTTTCAGAACTGAGACACATTTAGTGAAATCTCATGAGCCATTCCACAATTCATATGTTTATTCTGAAATCCTCATCTTTCTCCACTAAGCCTGTTGTATATATTATAAGGTTTTGTGCTCCCTCCTCTTTTTTTGGGGGGGGGGGGGAAGAAATATGTGTAGTGTATGATTTTTTCATCTGCATACTAGTTTGAGAAGTGCAGTTTCACATCAAAGTATGAATCAAATGAATTACTTCCCACTCTCTACTTGGAGCATACTTTTCTTCACAGAGCAAAGGAACTACATACAAACTGCTACTAATAAACAGTTATATTATCAGAAACTTGAATCTGTATACTGTATGTCAATTTTTCAATTTATAGAAAGTTCCAGGATTAATCTTTCATCAAGATTTTGCATCTGGGAGAGGGAGCAGAAGGGGAGGAAAAAAGATGAGACTCCTTCGATAATATTTTTAGGCCCTTATTCAGCCTTGTTGTTTGAGCAGAGGTTAATCTGACCTGATAGGATTGCAAACATCATTTCAGTGTTTGAAGTAAAATGCTATATCTGTATCTGACCTTCCAAGAGTCTTTTGTGACCTGAATGGGGTAGAGATAGAAAATAAATGCTTTTCGATCATAGTTTCTTTAAACACCCTGACCAATTTCTCCTACCTTTACATCTTTTCAAAAGTTTGGATTATCTTTGTTCTGTAAGGGAGAAAATAGAGAACTCCTTACAGTTCATGTCACCATCTCATGTGCTCATTCTTAAATATGGTCTGGCCCATTATTGCTCAACTTTCTGGGGGCAGTAGCATGGGCCATGGATCTGGTTGGTGTGGCTATCTGTGCTGCAGAGCACTGATTTTGGGCATCCAATGGGGACCTGGGGGGCTGGGATGAAGAAGGAGTCACCAGTGCAGGCACAAACTCCTTATCATAGTCCCCCAGTTTCAAGGGACGGAGATGCAAACATGCGAACATCAGTTACCCCCTTTGTCATCTCTGGGCCCCGCTGTGACTGGCAACAGGATTCATCAGTCAGTCGGGTTGGTCAATGCTAGATCTGGACCCATACCTTGGACCCACCTGTCAGTTGTACTGAAGGTTGTGGCCTTTTCTCTTCCATATGGAGTGTTTTTTACTTGTGGTGCCCCCTCCCCTGCAAATCAGGATAATCATGTATTCCACCAGGAATGTATATGGTCACTTTAGATGGTTCCCTTTTTATCCTTATAAGGAAGGTTTGCCTGAGAGTTAGTGACTGAGCAAAGGTGCTCAAAAGGATTTCAACTGTGGTTTCCCTATTCCAGGTCTGGCACTATAACCATTGTTCTACTCACTAATCTACTCAGGATCTCTCATATAATTGTTTGGTATGTTGTTGTTGTGTGCCTTCAAGTAATTTCCAACTTATGACAGCCCTTGGCAAGACTTGTTCAGAGGAGGGTACCCTTTTCCTTCCTTTGAGATTGACACTGTGTGACCAGTAGGTTTCCATGGATAAATAGGGAGATGAACCCTGATCTTCAGAGACAAAGGAGGGAAATAGACAGGGAGGAACGGGTGACTTGAAGCCTCTCCTTCTGCAGATGGATCGGGGCTATGGCAACCACACGCCATGGCCAATCTGCCTTGGAGTGGCAAAGATGTGCTTCTTTTTGAGCTATGGAAAAAGCCACATTAAGCAGCTGTGCGGTGGCCCCATGACAGCTTCAAGATGCTCCACAGCATGCAGCATCTAAACACCACGTCACTGGAACATCTTGAAGCCACCCACATCTGGAGAGCTGCCCAGCTCACAATTGGCTTCAGGATGTCATCAGAGTGTGCGGCTTGTAAATGCCATATTCTGATGACACCCTAGGTTAGGACCATCCAGATCTTGGGGGGGGGGAATCCTCCTCTCAAGTACAAACCCAGAATCTCTAAGCCATCATGACCAGAGACTATGAGTGGTGTGGGAGTCTGGAAAGTGCAGTTTGAATATTAAAATTTCCAGGCTCTCCTCTCTCCCTTTTAGGTTGGGGACAGGTTTCACAAGGTGGATCTAACTTTAGACAGTGTTCTTTGCCATACAGTTTCTGAATAATTGCAGTTTTGCTAGAAATTAATTATGTTTTAGCTCTAGTTGACCCAAAAGCCACACTTCTTTGTTCTGAAAGGGTATGAAGTTGTTAATTCTCCTCCTTCACATGGAACACAAAGTCAATCAACACTGCAAAACACAAACCTCTAACCTATATTTATTGTAGTTGGTGTAGTTTACATTTTCTGGGTATTCTGTAGAAAAATCTATAATAGATTGAGTCCATGAAATATTTCACTAGGGGCCACCCATGACAATTTGCTTTCTGAAGTGAAGGACAAGATGTCACTACTCCCCATTTGTCTTGCAAAAAATAAAATAAAGTAAAAAATGAAGTTATCTTCCACTGCTCTTGAAGCAACATGCAGGATAAGGATACCCAAAGCAGGGCAAATAGGATATATGTAGTTGTACCCTCCAACAGATGGAGGTGGCCAAAGGGCTCAGTAAGAAGAGTTGACACAAATGGCTCCCCAATATCTTCTATCTGCAGCAATTGCCTGATTCTTTGTCATGGTAGCCCAGTCTTTCATCAGTTATTTCCCTTTGAATTCACCATGTTTGAACCCTTTATATTTAAGGCTATGGTCTTTAAAGCAAAAAAGAAATGGTAATGCACTCCTACCTTCTACCTATCCAAGCTCGCTTTATCATACTATAGAATATTTTTCATGCAGGAGCCCTCAAAAAATAGCTAATAATCATAATCAGAAAGAAAGAAAGGTAGGTAGGTAGTTCAGAAAGATACTATACTAATGGATAAGTACGTAGTACTTGGCAGCAAATTAAATTCATGATCACTTGTTAAGTGAGGGGAGGCATTAATGTTATTTGAAAAGGAAAGTGACTGAGCTTCATCTCGCTGTCTGTGCTTTGTTCTGTTTCCTAGGTCTGTACCATGCATTGTAATATCACCATCAGAGGAAATCATTTGCTATTGCATGAATCTGACAATGTCTAACATGACAAAATGCCATTAGAGTTACCGCACACATGATAAAAGGGGAGGGGAGCCCTCCGTCTCTCCTTCCCCCTTCCTCTCTCTCTCTCACTCTCTCTCTTTGAAACAAGGCTGCCCTCTGCAGAATGGAATACTATTCGCTTATAAGAAAATTGAAGGGTTAGACATATATCCTTTAGACAGAACACTTCTGTGAATGTTGAAAATTTCTGTAAACTGTTGCTTTGTTGTTGTACAAATTGTGTGTATGCTTGTGAATGAGTATATACAAGAGACAACATTAAAGAAAGAGAAATATGAGAGAATGAGAAAGAGTCTGAGCAACATTGAAGCTGACAGTTTAACAGTCCAATTAAAACAACAACCAAGTCCATACACACACACACATACTTACAAGGACTAACAGAAAACCAAGGTAGTATCTATTCTTTATATTAAACATTGTACTCTTTTTACAAAAAACAAAACAAAAAGCAGAAAAGGTAATAAAAACAGCCCAAACATATCCATGGCATAAATTGGTGAAACTACCATGTCCCAAACTTTAACCATAACTGTATAATGCAAGTACAACATACACACAAATGGACTTTCAGGTTGGAATTGTCACAGCTCTAAAGGTTTGTGAACAATGGCGCTTTACAGAGCACCCAAAAAGGGCGCTCTGCCGGCGCCCGTGTTTGCTGTGCCAGGGAACCACAACGGACAAACCGCGTGGTTCCCCGGCACAGCAAAAAGAACCTGCAAAAAGTGGCTTCTTTTTGCCATGCGGTTATGATGCCGCAAGGTTCTAAGTGAGTTATGATGCTGCTACGTCAAAATGGCAGAACCCATGTAGAATGGGCGCTGCCATTTTGTACGTGCTCGGCACGTACTAGGGTTAGGGGTGTTCAGAAAGGACGCCCCTTCCTAACCCTAGTACGTGCCGAGCACGTAGTTTTTGGCGGTGTGTAACCCACCTTAGACATTTTTCAGAAGAGGGTGATTCATTTGAGTTTCACGATGAGGCCAGTTTCATGCTTTTAGTGGAAGCTACTGTACTCTGACTCTGTATTTCCTGTTTTTATGCTATTAAGTATTGACTATTTATAGGTGAATTTGCTGATGTGGTCTAGAAATAAAAGTCAACTGTTCCAGAAATATTCAGTTAACTCTTTCCCACTCAAATAGTGATTTGATATAAGTATATATAGAATCATGGGGAAATTACTCTGGTCCAATTGCCAACTTATGCCTTCACTGTATTTTCTGCCATATTTCCTTTGTCTGATATTCACTGATTTGGGAGAGAGTAAAGGGATTACTTGGGTTTGGGATGCCACTGAGCTGGGGAATCAGGCAATGTCCTATTTGATGCTATCAGAGTGTTAACTTACTTAGATTACTGGGAAGGCAACAGCTTTCTTGGGATACGCATCCCAGCAAATTACTGGTTGTTGGATTTAGAGGATGAAACTGTGCTCACTGCCATCTGGCAGCCACTGAATAGTGTCATAAAACCTTTTTGCTCAACTAACTACTGAATAAGACAATTCCCCTACCAAAAACCTACAGTTGCATAACCCCTGATTATGTTAGCTGATACCCAAAAAATATTAGCCTGAATCTTTTCTCTACTCTTAGTCTCATCAATGGTCCTGACCAATGAGAATCACATTTGTGTTATGTGCATAGGCACTCTCCTTTGTTCGCAGAGCCCCATGGCATGATGTATTACTTAACCACAATAGTGTCTAAAGGATACTCTGTTAATAACCGGCTTATAAAAAAAGATACCTTGCCCTCTCTCCCCCCAACACTTCTCTTGTCGTTTTTACAAGCACTGGTTTGTTATGTGAGGCTGAACTCTGCAATTCTGCAGTGCTTTGTGTTAACTGTGATTGGTCATTTTGTATTTTGCAGCAGTTTCTTGTTACCAAGGCATGTCACGCTTCTAAGTGAGTGAAGGATGAAGCTTGCATTTTTGGGATTGTTGAAAAAATATGAGCAATATTTTAGTTTGAAAACTGAGCTTTCAACTACATCCTCATTATAGCTGTTTGGTATTTGTTGAGAAAATGAAAGGGAGGAGGGGAAGGGGGGAAAATATCTTAACCATGCCATCTCATAAAAACACAATATTACCACAGAGTTATGCATGAAATTTTGGCTAAGCTTGTTTCCCAGGGGTGTATTTGCAAGTGGTCCATTGTAAGGAAGAGTGTATGTGTGCATTTGGGGGAATGTATCAGAGGAGAGGAAGAGCTGCATTATTTACAAGACTCTGTTTCCACTGATGAATAGCTCCAGCTAGGAACAGAAAAAACAGATTTCACTTCATATGGAGTTCTAAGCAGAAACTTCAGAGCTTGACCATTTTGAAATGATGTTTTGCATCTCAACAAATCTTCAGTTTACCAAAAAAGAACAAAAAAATCAATTCTGCAAATAATCAAGGAAGAGGGAGACAGACAGGCATCCACTTCTAGCATTTTCAGACATAGTTTGGTAGTGTGACCAGACACAGCATGACTTTTCAGGGTCAAACTAGATTATTTGTTACCCTACATTTAGATGTGATGAAAGACATGTGTTTATCCTAGATTTTCTTCAGTTATGGCCTTGTGACATGGGCAGTAACAGTAAAATCGAATGTATTTTCTACTATGACTGTCTAAATTTTGAATTGGTCTTGAGTGATTGTCTACATAACTTTAGGATATTTGTGAGGACTTTTTCATCTAAGAGATGACAGGGGTATTCAGGGTGAGTGATATGCAGACTGAGTATAAAACATTTCTGTTTCGCCCTTTGTTACGTTTATACTATTTATAAACATATTTCTGTAATGGAGTCTACAACACAATGTGAGTCCAGTGTAGTGGTTCAGCCTTTCTCATAGAATAGTAGAGTTGGAAGAGACTGCAAGGGCCATCCAGTCCAACCCCATTCTGCCATGCAGGAAATCTCAATCAAAGCATCCTTGACAGATGGCCATCCAGCCTCTGCTTAAAGACCTCCAAGGAGGGAGACTCCACTACACTCTGAGGAAGTGTGTTCCACTGTCGAACAGCCCTTACTCTCAGGAAGTTCCTCCTAATGTTGAGGTGGAATCTTTTTTTTCTGCAGCTTGCATCCATTGCTCTGGGTCTTAGTCTCTGGAGCAGCAGAAAACAAGTTGGCTCCCTCCTCAATATGACATCTCTTCAAGTATTTAAACAGGGCTATCATATCACCTCTTAACCTTCTCTTTTCCAGGCTAAACATCCCCAGCTCCCTGAGTCTTTCCTCATAGGGCATGGTTTCCAGGACCTTCACCATTTTAATTGTCCTCCTTTGAACACGCTCCAGTTTCTTAATGTCCCTTTTGAATTGTGGTGCCCAGAACTGGACACAATATTCCAGGTGGGGTCTGACCAAAGCAGAGTAGAGTGTCACTATTACTTCCCTTGATCTAATTCTGGACACTATGCTTTTATTGATGCAGCCTAAAATTGCATTGGCCTTTTTAGCTGCCGCATCACACTGTTGACTCATGTTCAACTTGTGGTCTACTTGGACTCCTAGATCCCTTTTACATGTACTCTCAGTCAGCCAAGTGTCCCCCATCCTATATCTGTGATATCCTATATTTCAATGTTTTCTATCCTAGAGGAACACTGAAACAATTTTCAGGGTTCAAGGAAGCCCTGATAAAAATTATACATATAACTAAAATTTATGTTTTTTTCACTTACAATATTTCATGATACAGTATGTCTAGCAACCTCTCCTGGTTGCAGAACCCTGGGTTAGGTAAATTTCACCATAATCCTGTTTCTGACCTGTTTCACTTTTGTACAGATGTACCCATAATTCTTTTCTGTCCCATTTTTAGAGCAGTCTTCAATTTAAATTCATTCTTTTTCACATAAATATGTGCATTTAAATACATATTTTCCAACATATTTTATCTCAAAATGCATGTTTCTAAATATTTTTGGGGCATTTTAAAAATAAAAAACGAAATAGTGTCAAAACTGTTGAGGACAACAGTGTCAAAACATTTAGGAAGTGTGAAAACCAATGGATAACTCATTTTAAACCACTCAGCTATGTCATAATCTACATGACAGATTAGGTGCCATAGATTATCCATAGGTGCTACCTCATATTTTAATTATAAAGTTTAATCCCACTGCAGTCCATGAAGACTTTCCTTTACAATTCTGACGATCTATAAACGATCTACCAGGACATTTGAAGGACTCAGCACTCCATATGCCTTGTGTTTTACATACTTCCTGTAACATCTTGCTCTATGCTGATGATATGATAATGTTATCATATTCACAAGTTGGTATACGAAGGCTGTTAAGAAAACTTAGCTGCTATTGCCAGAATAATTCTCTGACCATTAATAAATCTAAGTCAAACATAATGGTTTTTGGTAAAAGACAGCAGAGACACAGATGGCAATTAGAGGGTGAACCAATTGAACAAGTAAAGTCCTTTTCCTATCTTGGTGTAACATTCAACGAGAATGGATCCTGGTCATGCCATCACCATAAAAGCTCACTTAGAACAAAGGCACGTATGAATCTCATTCTTAAACTAAAAGTCAACAAGTACCCAGGCTCCCTAGCCCCAATAATTAATGTATACAAAGCTAAGGTTACACCTATGCTTTTATATGCTGCAGAAGTATGGGGTCTAAATTCCACCACAGTAGCAGAACTAGCCCAGTCTCAACATCTGAGAAGTATCCTAGGAGTAGATAAAAGGACCTCAGCAGCTGCTGTGAGAGCAGAATTAGAAATTTATTCTATCTGCTCTCAAGCTAAAATCAGAGTGCTCAATTACTGGTGTAAAATTAATGAAATGGAGCCAAACAGACTTCCTAGACTATGCTTATTAGAACAGTTGCACTCTCAATTGCAATCTTCATGGTCCTGGCAACTGTTAAACTTTATAAAGAGCTGTGGCCTCCCTGTAGCTTGTACTATGAATGATCAAGCAAGAAAGGGTGCAAGACAGAGAATTTTGGACATTGCGGCTCAAGAAGACATAGCCACACTCAGTAGGGTAGGCAATTTAAAATGGTTGAGCCAATACAAACGGTCCTTTCAAATGCCATCTTATCTAAAAATACAGATCCCTAAACATCTCAGAGAGGCATTTACCCGAGCAAGATTCGACCAACTTGATACCATGGTAAGACATGGAAGATTCCTGGGTATCCCTTATAACGAACGAATTTGTATTTGTGGGGATCATGAAATTGAGGATCCAGCACACATTTTGTTTAGTTGTAATTTGTACCAAGCAGAAAGGGATCAATATCTTCATCCCTATATTAAACGAACAATATACTGGGAGACCCACATCAGAACATCATACTTTATGAGTGGACAAGATTCAAAAATCTCTATTGCTACAGCCCGGTTCCTTCATAAAGCATCGCTGTTGAGATCTAGATATGTTGGAATGATTGGTGTTAATTGTAAGGGGGACGAACAGATTTGATGTATGTCGACGGATATTTTATGTGATTTTTGCCTCCCATTTCAATTCCAATTTTAATTCTGTTTTATTCCCTATGGTAACTATCTTACATACTATTGTTTAATTGTTAACTATTTTATTTTATCTGTTTACTAGTATATCCTTTAGCACATATTGTATATCTTTTAGATATACATAAGCTGTAGACAAGTAGTGCATGTTCTGGTTCTGGTGCACGCTTAGGTTATGCATATGTATTTATATTGTATGGAGGTTTATTGCACCTAGTGCACTGTATTTACATTTTATATATAGCTGTGTGATACTGCTTTTTATTATCTTACTAGTATTTTGAAACGGCCCTTGGGCTACTCAATAAATTGTATTGTATTGTACAATTCTGAAGGAGATGATGGGAATACAGAAATTAAGAGGAAACTCTCCACACAATAGAGATGAGATGTATGGTCTCCTCTCTAAGCCTACATAACTATGGAGAATATCACATGGGAGGCTTAATGTGAGTAAATCACCAAGAAATCATCTGAAATCATGAAAAAAGCAGTTGGGGTTCATGCCCTTGCACACTTCTCCTGTCAGTAAATTGTCATGGAGGATAATCCTGTTATTGCCAAATGGCGGCTCCAAAGATGCTCTACTCATGGGATGAGTGAGCGCTAGCATCTCCATGATGATTTATTGACAGCAGAAACATGCGAGGGTGTGAATCCCGATCGTGCTTTTTTTTTCATGATTACAGATTATTTACTCATGGTAAGCCTCCCATGTGATATTCTCCTACAATTTGCTTATATATTTCTGGTTTGTCACCTGGGTTATGCCATATGCAAATGTCCAGTATGCCAAGAAGGTATCATGAACCAATTAGACTTGCTGCTAGTGTACAACATAAAGAAGAGAGAGAGTGTATGCATATTTTATGTGTTTAGACATCATGTTGACCATATCTGGCACAGAATTACCTACTTGGAGATTGTCATAAAGTCAACACGTTAAAGTTTTGATTCTTACAGCCTTATCCAGCCATTCCATGTACTCCAAATTCACCTGTGAAAATTATTCCTGAATATTAGTTGAATGAACAAGGGGTCATCTTGGATTAATCTACAAAAAATGCTGGCAATCCATAGCAAAAGAGTCTTTGGAAACATATGATCAGTTACCAAGTTTTCTCTGATTTATGTTTTCCCCTCTGAGAACTCAAAGGCTTTGCAAACACAGCATTATTCCACCCTATAAGAATAATGGAATTTCAATTCTCCTGCCTCCCCAAACATATAACCACTTTGTTTAATTTCCTCTCTGCCCTTTTGATTGCTCTTATTCTAGCCTACAGATTCTTCAAGTTGATGAAATGAATAATAAAAGACAGTTTCTCCTGCAAAAGATTTAACAAGAATGATAAGAATTTCCAATTTAATATCTTCTATATTATTACTTTTTTTTGGTTCTTTAGAGTATCCAAGCCATTGCATTTTATCATTTAGATTGTTTTCCTAAGAAGAACTATAAACAAAATGAAAAACATTCCATGTGCTTGGAAGAGTTTGTTTTGTCTTACTGGAATTTTCCTTAAAGAAATGAACCCAAAATGGTATTTGATCACGAAGGACCATCACTTTTTATAGTGGGTTGATTCTGTACCCAGATTAAGCAAGATGTCTCATAAGGAGGTGTAGAGGAACAGAACTGATTTGAACAGTTCTCAAAAATTGCCTTCTCTGGAATGGAATGGGCATAGAAGAGAGGGGAACGGAACAGAATGGGGACATTTGTGTGTGGTAATATCCATCCCCCACTCGTTCCGCACTTGTTCTTGCCCCTTCCATTCCATTCTGAGGCTGGACCAAGGAGGACCTGTGCGGTAAACTCCTTAAACTCACCCATTGCATAGCAAGTCAAAAGTGTGTGACAGAAAACTGTGAATGTTCTTACCAAATTATTGGCTGATTGGTCAGTACGATTACACTTTGTGCAATCTCTGAGAAAACAAACTGCTTGCACAATTATTTTTATGCTAGCATAGTGTCACTTGAAAAAATTCTAATTGAAGAGCAACTATTGTACTTAGATTTCTATATAAACTCTCTCCCTCTCTTCCCTCTCTCTGTCTTTCAGTCCATCACCTTCCATTTTAAAATATTGATTCAAATGTAAAAACTAGTACATACTGAGAACAGTGGCCATCACAAACTAATTGTTAGTTCATATTCATTTTAGCAATGATTTAAATTCACAATGTCTTGGCCTAATGGACTGTCTCTCCACCGTTGCACTTTCAGTGAATAGAGGCACTTGATACTTAAGTCACCTTCATTTAATAAACAGGAAATTGCAGCAGTATTTCAGTGAAAAAGCTTTAACCATATGGTACATTTCTGTCAACATAAGCAATAATGGCCTGTTGACTTTTAGATCATGCTTAATGCCACACATTTTAGCTTGGACATCAGCAGAAGATATATTGAAGCTGAAGTGGTTGTTTATGGAATATGAAATTTTCATGGGTAATATACACTATGGTTCAGATTGAGTTTAAATCATGGTTTTACAGAAATCTCACCACCTTTTTTGAAAAAAAAACACTTTGTTACATGGGCGTGAGTCCTTTCTCCATTTCTATCCCTGTTTTTGTCAATTTAAAAGGGTGCCCAAAAGTTTCAGATGAATGGATTTTAAGTAACATGCATCCTGAGGGCAAAAAACAAACAAACAAAAAACAAAAAATACCAAGTGAATATATAAAGATGACATCTTATTGAGAAAATATTCCATTTAGACCCTAATAAATATTTCTGTGCAGTTGACTGTAGAACAAAAGCACTCTGCTTAATGTGTTCAAACATTTAAATGGGGAGAAGTTGATTGCATCAAATAAATAAGTCTAAGCTTTCTACAGTTCCTGGGAATAGCTCTTTGAAGTAACAAAGCATACCAGGATGCAATGAACCCAGTCATTGTCCATCTCTCTAGAGTATGATAAAGAATTTGGTACAACCTAATGATAGACCATGGGATGAAACAGATGGCCCTGATAGACCATGGGCTGAAACAGATGGATCGTGGCTGCGGCAACCACGTGCCACAGCCCTGTTCCATCTTTTTACCGGTCAAAAAGAAGTGGCAGAAAGCTACTCCAGTTTTTATGCTGCCACCGCAGCCCTCCAAACCTCCTGCAACATGTAGCGTACAAATGCCATCCTACCAGATCTCCACAAAGCTGCCCACTGTGTAGTTGGGTGGGCGGCTTCATGGCAGCTTTCTGCCAGTTTGGAGGCATGTATCATCTAAACAACATGGCCCCAAGCCACCATGAAGCCGCTACAAAGGGGCTGTTGGCTTTGCCCACATTACTGCTATGTATAAGGTCCTAAATTCAATTTTCAGCCTCTTCACTGAATTTGAGAAGGCCTTGCAGAGCTGTTGTCAAGCAGAACAGAACAGACATACTGGCCAAAATGGGGCAATAGTATTAATTAGCTGAAAGTCTACAGACTAACCTCAGACTAACCTAAGGAAAAGACAGGGAAATTAGTAACAGTAACTGTCAACAGAATACAATGGGGTATAAAATGCAATAGATAACTATACTCTTTTAAAAAATAATGTAGTTAATATAATTCAAGCTAAGAACAATGGCAATACCATCAGTATCAGTACAAAAGGAAAGCCCTTTATGTATGGAAGACAAAGAAGCAGCTAAGTCATTCTTCCCCCAATAAAATGTTTCCAAAGCTGAGTATTACAGGGTAAAAAATTCTAATCTACATGTAATTATTTGGGGCAAACTAAGGTAAGGTAGTCTATTTATGCTTCAAGGGATAATGACAAATGTACACAAGATTATTTCCATGGTGGTTCTAATAGTTTGATCATTGACCAATTTCTGGTGTTTGCCAAGAATCTGCTGTTTGCTGGTGTTTGTTTTCAAGTGCTTCTGCACATTTCTGAGTACCTACATTTGTTTTCCAAATTTAAAACACATGGTGGACCCCAGAGGTTCTGCCTGGGTTTTTAAAACAAATCACATGAGGCAGAAGAATAACAGTAGAAAGTGGACACAGGGTAGAATATGTCTCTAAGGTTAGTTGTGCTGCTGTTAGTAGTTTTCCTAACTGTACAAATGCAGGCCATGGACCTGCAGAATTTCTGAGATTGAAATTTAAGCTTTGCATAGAAATATAAATAGAATCAAGTGGCCAAGATGTGCCTCAGATACAGCATATGTTGGATGTTTTGATTTACTGTAAACTATCACTGTCCACACACATCCCTCTTCTAATGTGGAGTGTAATTTGTAGATGTTTATGTCATAATAGACCTCTTACTACAATAAAACAATTAGTCTTTAAGGTGCAAAGTATTCTCTCTTATTCCCGTCTTCTTTTTCTTTCTCTCAGTTTACAGTAACCCAACTCTTTGTATGGAATTTGCCATAAAATTTTATGGCCAGCAGAGTGGGTGACATAAGTGAAACTCATTTATGCTTCTTGTTATGTCACCCATTCAGTCTCTACTACAGTTTGAACAAGTTATTATTTATGTTTCTCATTTGGCATACTTGTTTAGTGATTTTTACAACTCAGAAGACAAACAGAAATGACCATTCCCCAAACCCATGTGGTTAGATTTAAAGCTATTGCTCACGGCTGAAGTTAATTTACCTAAGAGAGTGTCTATTTATTTTGATGTATACCTTTAAGCACTTAGTCTCATCTGAGGTTGCAATAAAAAGCAATAAATTTAAAGGTCATTTATGATTTTTAGACATAGACTAGATTGATTAAAGTGATGAGAACTAAAAGGAAAGCATTGCTGGATCCGTCTGAGAGTCCATCCATTGTGTATCTAATAGTGGTGAGCCTCTGAGTGTGGAATTTACCAAGTATGAAAGCAACAACAACAATTTACATAATATGTAGTGATAGAGAAAAATTGATTTGACATTCATTTTGATATGAACACACTGAATTTGCATTTCCAGGCCCAACAAAATGTTTTCTGGACCCTGTGGTATAGCTCCACAATCCTAAAAGAATGTATGGGAAGACATGCACAAAATGTGCATTTTAATGTGCAACATTTTTTTTTCATTTTTATAAGAAATGGCTTCTCAAAACACTAATTAGGCAAAATTGTAAACAACTCTGTATATTTAAAAGAATACACATCCACATATGTAAGGTATTTCATATATTTTTAAATATTCTTTTAAAGAATGGAAAAATCCCATTATTTCAAAGGTGCGTGAGAAGCCTGGATCGGGTACAGGATGCCTATTGTCTGAACATGGGGTGTGCGATAAAATCCGCCTATTTACGTTTACATCCCATGTCTAGCATGGGAGGAAAGATATCTGGCTAGCTGACACTGGCTAGCAAAATCCTAAATCCTTGGTCTGCTCCATCAGGACACTTCTTATGCTGTCTCACATTGTTTTGTTATTACAGAAGGAATTTGTCACACAGTTCCAGTTTTTGGAACTCTATACAGTATATACTACCCAGCATATTAATAACTTTCACAGAAATCCCACGTGCCACATTTATCATGTTTGAAGCATGATCTTAAAAATTCCTCAGGTAGAAATATGATTTGTTCTTTTGTTGCCTGCACTTTACACTAACCTCTCATTATTTATAAAATACTATAGGGCCTGCTCTCCTTTTTTCATTCCCTCCCACAAAAAGTATTGATTTATCATTCAAAAATGTCCGAATATGATTCATGATCTGAGACAAAAGCATCCCAACCCCCCTTGTGCTACCTTAAAGCCTCATCACTAATTTATCAGGCCTGCAGATGACTGAGTTTAAAAGGAAGTTAAAACTTACATCATTTTTGTATTATTTTGCTGCTACTTTTCTATCTATCTACATGTTGGTAGACAAATTTAGACTGAAGCAAAGCAGAGGCATACCCATGTAACTTCAAAATGCCCATTAACCACAGTAACCCAGGGATCTGTCATACAGCAAAGCGGATTGCACAGCTTTGTATTGTTTGCACTGAATGACACACTGCTTTCTGTATTTATACATGGAAATATAGGAGATTGAACCTGGCGGCTTTTTATATGTAAAATATGTGCTCTACTGCTATAACAGGCAGTAATCAGACAGTTGCCAAGACTTCTGGAGAAAGAGAAATCCATGGAAATCTACAGACTGGATTCTAAAGCTTTTGATGAATTATAATTATGGAAGTATTGGTTAGATCATTTGACAAATGAGACAATGAATGTCTGACGTTACTTGCAACAAGAACAAAGGTGGGTCTTATTTGAAGTAAGCCACTGAAGATGCCAAGAGTGAGGATAAAGATCTATAATAAAACTTGAATTGATGACAGAAAGAAGGAAATCAACTAGTGTGTCACTTGATGAAACAAGAGAAATGGTGACGGAAGGAAGGACGGAAGGAAGGAAGGAAGGAAGGAAGGAAGGAAGGAAGGAAGGAAGGAAGGATCACCTAGTCACTTCAATAGTAACTAGATGATGCTATGATGCTATATACTGAATTTGAATAGGCTGCAGGGTGACATTACTAAGGATAAATGGGGATTGAGACAAATTAAATAAATTAGTAAATGCTATGCAGGGATTGCTAAACATTATTAAAAAGCGAGAAGTGTGTTTGACATTGTAAATGCTTCCGAAACTGACAAAACAAAAACAGGATAGTTTCAAGACAGTTACAGTGAAAATAAAACCAACACAGTATAATTATCTTCATTGTTTTCATTTGTGATGAAACACTACATTGAAATCCAGACATCTTAACGCTATGTTGCAGCTAAGTAGTGAACTTTAATGTTTGCATTTCATATTTTGCTCTCTTATTTGCCCAGTGCAACTGGATTAGCTTCTTTTTTCCCCTAACAACATCTTTGGTTTGAAATAAGATACCAAATAGGGCTCAAATGGCAATAGTTATTGCTAATTCTTGCTCTTAAATCCCCTGGCATCATCCCTTACTCACTTCAATAAATGTTGTGATACATGAGCTGTAAATTCTGTGTCAGAATCTCATACTTGAAATTAACTGCCTTTGGGCAAATAGCTGGAGTAAAATGATATTTTGCAATGTTGTATATTAAATAACCTAGCTTTTCAGTTCTACAGGAAGCTGGACTTTTTGAGAAATTTGCTGCCAAAGATGCTTTCCTTTGATGAAGCAGGATGTACTTTGAAGCTATAAGCATCTTCCAAACAAGAAAAATAACAAGTGCAAATATGTTTCAGGTATTTCCTGGCTTTTCAACAGAGAGTTGATCTATTCAAATGAAGAACAAGGGTCCCAAACAAATATTTCTTAAGGAAAAAGTGAATTAATGGGCTATTTCATTTGGGTACAAAGGACTACTTCAGGCATATCCAAGAACTCCACATTTATTTATTGTTTTACTTTTACTTTGAATAGAAAACACACACACATGCACACCATTCCCATTTAGGAATGAAAGGTTTTTCTCCTTTTCAGTTCCCCCATTTGTCTGTCCTGAATTTAATTACTTCAAATTTCCCATTTATTTAAGAGAACATATAGAATTAGATTTGAGATGCACAGTCCTACACTGCATCCATCTCCTTCAGTTCATGTGTACATTCCTCTTTCCAGTTGCTGGAATTCTACAGGTGTAGGGAGAAAGCAATACAGGAAAGCCATCTTTGGCGCGTTACAGACCGCCCAAAACGGGCGGTCTCGTGCCGCTGCCGGTTGCTGCGTCCGGGAACCACAGCAGCCAAACCGTGCGGTTCCCGGGTGCAGCAAGAAAGAAGCACCAAAATGGCACTTCTTTCTGTGCCCCAGAAGTGGCGCTGCAAGGCGTGAGGCATGCACTCACGGCGTCACTTCCACCGTGCGACGTCTGGACACTATGCGTCCGTGACATCAAAATGGTGGTGCCCATCTGTATAGGGAGCCACCAATTTGACACACTCGTTACACATGAGGGGCAAGGCGCATCAGGAAGCGCCACCCCACACGCGTAACGATGGTGCCTCATGGGCCCATCTGTAACGTGCCTTTATTACCATTTTTTTTAAAAAGGAAAGCCATCATGATGTGATTATCTGATTGACTCAAAATATATGTGTGTATGTTTTACAGATGCAAGTATTCACAATGATAAAGCAACAACTAAAAAAAATTTTGGTACAGTGGCATCAAGGGTTTTTTTCCTGGGTTGATGTATCTATACATATCTGCTAGAACTATGTAGGTAAGCAACTAGACCTGAGGCAAATGCACACAGCAATATGTGCAGACTTTGGATGTATAATTAAAAATGTACAATGCAGCTTTTCACCTTTATCCCTGATTCTTCCCCAGATATGTGCATAGAATTTCATTAATTTGAACATAGCCAAAACATATGCATACTGTATGTCCTGGCATATACAACCATTTTGTGAACACCTCTGTATATATACCCAGTGTCTATTCCATAGCAAAAAAAATGTTCTATAAAAATTATCCATTTATCCTTATCGCTCAATAGCATGTTGTTACCCTTTGTTTTTGTGCTCCCCACAACCACATCCCTGAATGTTGGATTTTGTAGGGCTGAAACCTGTTTGTTAAGTAGCATGGAAGGATTTAGAGGCAGCATATCACAGAACTATTGCCAAGCTTCCAGGACCTAGTAGTGGTTACCTAGTTGCACCAGCTCTAGGCGGCTTCTTTTTAGGGAGCACATTGGTGCCATGCGGTGCGGTTAGAGCAGCGCTGATGAGGAGTATGGACGAGTGTCATGGAACTGCCTATCTGTATCCTCCCTGAGAAATGCAACTGAGCTGCAGTCAAAGTGATATCTGAAGGCAAGATCAGTGGAGTCCATTCAAATGAATAGCAAATCTATATTTAACTTACATATATCCTAAATTAGTAACTGTCTAGAAAGACTCACAAATGAAATAATATGACCTCTGATCCAGTCGGACATGGCTTCCAAATAGGCAGGCATAGGGATATAGCTTTAAAAACCAGTCTACAGCATCAGTTCTGTACATTTTTCTGTTTCCTAGATATGCATCTCCAGGATCATATGAGCCTGCTTTCCTGGATGTAACAAATGCATTCTAAGTTGAAAGATCAAATATATGTAAGTGGTACTTTCTTTGGCAGTTTCTAAGTCCCGGATTACTCTCTCTCCTTTGAAGCCTGTTAGAACCCAAGTTCTCATATGATCTGGTTGCTATATTTACAACATTTTGATGCAGTAGCCTTTGTTTTTGCCTTCACTGACTACAGAATTAGAAGAGGAAGATAAAATATACTAATATCCTCCTATAATACCTTGCACCACTAAATCACCTGCATAACAAGCCAATTTTTTCATATGTAATAACTACACTATTTTATAAGAAGCTTTCCTGCCATTAACATCCCATATGCTTTCCTGTTACAGAATGAGAGAGATAGCTTTCCTCTTCATTATACATATCACTTGCCATCCACGCACATAATAACGGTTGTTTGTAGTATAGCCAAGAAGGTTTTCAAACCTTGTGCAGAAACCTAATTTTTTCCAAATATTCCCTTTCAAATAGTCCATCCCAACAATCTCCTTTTAGCAAACTGAGCAAAATAAACTTGCCTTTCCAGAGCCATGTTAATTTACCTCACTGAAACCATAAATGATGTTTTGAAAGATGCATTATTCACAACTACCCTCAATAACGTCCCTCCAGACTCTTATTCAATGCAGGTTACTTTTCTCCCTTGGAAGAATAAAAGGAGGGGAGAGGACTGCACAAGTTGGAGGGGAGTGAGAACATGTTGCTGGTAGGTCTGCAAAGTTTCTTGATCCATTCATGATTGCAGGGACATGCAGAGAAGGAATTTCAGTGTTAACACCACAGACCGAGATCTCTGACCAAATGTGGCCTGGAACAAAGGAGGAATCTTTGATCCGCCGCTTCAGCCAACCCACCTGGCATTCTTTTAGTCCTTTCAATCCAGGATTTTCCTGGTTTTATACAAGTTACGGCAACCTTAGCTTAAGGGGCAAGAAGAAGACATTTTTGCAAAGAAGAGGAGATCCAGGAAGGAAGAATGTGTTGGCTACTCCTACCCCACCCCTCCCCGAGGGACCTTGCACTAGAAGAGGAAGAAAACTAGGCAGGGTTCATAATTCGGTTGATAAAAGGTGAAAGATTCAAATGATCTGAAGAGAAACCAGAGTATGTAGCTGTACTTCAGATTTCAATGAAGGCTTACATGTAGCACTCTTCTGATGGTGTCTACTGGAGGAAGGGAAGCCCATGAAAGGGCACAGCTTGGAAAAAAATAATGGTTCACTTTGCAGCACTGTTTGTGTTGTCCTTGAGTCATTTCCCTGCCCTATAGACAAGGCCATCACTTCCCACCATCACTTTAGGAGTGCATGTGATGAACTCAAAGTTTCTATGATGTCTTTCTTAACTGGGTGTTTGCCTGAAACACTGCCATCTTTCGTTAAACAAAGTACCTGAAAACATCTCTCAGGAAGTCCAAAGAGACAGCTTTCTTTTCAAGAGGTCCCCTTATTTTCCAGAGTTCTGCAGGGAAGCTTCTGGGAGGCTTTTGCTGAAATCGCTAGATAAGCTTTGTTCCTCTCTTGCTGAAATCACTGCCAAACCTATGCCTTGCCCCATTTAAACTAAAGTAACTCTTTCAGCCCTGCCCCTGAATCTAGGATTTTCACCTGAGAATCTTATTAGAATCTCCCCCTTTCAAAGGCTTAAAAATAAACAGAGGAGATTGATTAGCCTGTCTTCCATTTCTTTACACTGTTCTAGCCAGACATGTCAATGCTTTCTAGCTTTTTACAAGAAAAGTTCAATGGCACCAAAAGAAGACAATATTTTGTCATTTCTAAAATCTGCCAGGGAATACTTTCCCTGTACATTGCAGTCCTGCAAAAATCTTTAGCCCACTTTCTGTGTCTGTGTCTATGTCTGTTGAAATTATTATGTGCATCATGATTGCTCTGTACTCAATAAAATCCTTCTTTTAGAGAGTGCTATATGAGTTTGGGTTATTGATTCTACTTTTCCTAAGGTGTGCTATTGGCCAAGGTCACAAGATTCCTTGTAGACATGTGGACTTAGTACATATTTTAATTGATTAATTTGCTCTGAGGTCATACATGGTAACATTCTGCAGATTGAAAATATTGGTAAGATTGGTAACATAATTAAAAACAGAATATTCATACATACATCTTAGTTACTTCATAAAAATAGGAAGTTCAAGAACTCCGCATCACATTCATGGGATTTCAATGGAAGTTTCTTTGTTCTTTGAAAAACATGAGAAAAGTAATTTATTTGCTATCAAATAAAGCAACAAGAAATGTTTTCTCTAGGAATCTCTAGATCCTCCAGTGTGACCTCTGATGGACTACAGTCATGCTGTCAGACCTAGAGATTCCTAGGGAGAATCTATTAATTAAATCCATGAATAATCAAAGCCCCAAAAGTCAAAGCCGCAAATGTAGAGGGCTGGTTGTACATCTGATCATAACATGATGAAAAGAGACAGAGAAAGAAATCATCGGTGTGTGTGTTTGTGTGTGTGTGTGTGTGTGTTTTACACAGTGCAAGCATGATGGCAGATGGCAAACAACTATTCCAAACAACTTGTGATGTCTTATCTAATTCCAAAAGCTTCTCTTTCCCCATTTCAAAACAGATGACAGTATTTCCTATATAATACATATATTCAGAAGGAACAAGCTGGATCTGGAAGAGGCTAGCTGAATAGTGTACTTGGGTGCACCCACAAATAATGGATTAATAGTAAAGAAAGGGGGAGAAATTTGCTTACAGTAGCAGACATCTTCCCCCACATTCTGCATAATGGCGAACATGCTCACTAGGAATGAGCCACAGTTGTATAAATGCTGTGCATTCAGCGGGATAAAGTCCACCAAAGGTACTTTTAGATCATATGGAAGTTTTGTTTGTGACATTATATAATTCATTAGCCCATCCGAATGGGAAAGTCATCCCTTGGAGCTCAAATCAATAAAAATACTTCATGGGTAAACTGGGCCTTCAAAGCTCCATAGCAAAAGCGAATGATTTGTTGTTTTTAAAAAAAGTCTCTTCAGTGTGTTGTTCTGTCATTTTCACTAATAATCCCCCAACATTTCTGTGTTCCAAATAATATTTTTTTTCCTCACAACTATCTATCTGTACAACATGATAGCTGAGTCAAGCCGAATGTAGGAAGTAATTTACTTTGAACTTTGTAACATTTTCCATTTTCACTTGTATTCTTTCCAAATAACCAGTAAATATCTGATTCAGAAATAACCATATATCAAGGTACAGTTTGCAATGGAGCAGTTAAAAAAGAAGACTTTGTTGGAGGAATAAGTTTGTTGGGGGGAAAAAAAGAACCTTATCTGCTCAGAAATGCGTGCTTTTAGCTGGTTTCCATTGTCATTTTGAAATAGTTTCATAATCCTTTCAATTACTTCTGAGATTGTTGAAGAATCCTTGGGAGATTATTCTGAAACACCTGTACTAAAGAAATAGTTTATCTACAATGTAGCATGCTATTAAAATCTTTCATGAGTCTGGGTGTAATACTTTACAAATAACTATCAAATACTTTCAATTCCCTTTTGTACATCTCCAAAATCTCTTTGGAATGAAGGTAGCTTTTTTTCTTTTAAAAGAATTCATTTCCTACAGTTTCCCAATCTTCCAATCTAGATGGGGCGGGAGGGAAATGTATGCCTTGGCAGAGATTAGAATATTTTTTTCAAATACTTTGAAATGATTGAGAAACTGCAAACACAGTTGCTGAAGTGTCATAAAAATTCTAGAAGCTTGAGCGAGAAATAATATGGTAGTTTTCGGCTGCAAGGTTTTTCTTCTTGTGATTATTACAATAGAAAATTTGCAAAGAAGAAGTCACTCTCAGCAGTACATAAAGTATAACAGGGAATTTATTAGGGTCTTTACTTCTGCCAAAGGCAGCATCTGAACTGCAGAATTTATCCCATTTGATACCACTAACTGCTATGACTCAAAACAATGGGATTCTGAAAATTGTAGTTTGTTGTGGTATCAGAGTGCTCTGACAGGAAGGCAAAGTATTTCACAAAACTACAATTCCCAGAATTCCATAGCATTAAGCCATGGCAGTTAAGTGTCTGCAGTGTGGATGCAGTCAAAGTCTTCATATGGCATGATGAACTATGCAAGATGCTATCACAAGACATGGTGATAGCTTCCATCTTTGGAGACCTCCAAAAAGATTTAATAAATTAATAGACAGAGAGGCTATCAATCTTTACTAGCCAAGACAACTACATGTCATCTTCATGATTAGAAGAAGCGTACTACTTGCTTTTTCGGGAGTAAAAATGGGAAAGGATCACTGTTCTGAAAGCTTGCTTGTTGGCTTTCTGGAAACCACTGTGGAGAACATAGTGCTAGGTATGATAAGCTAAATAGAGTTGAAGCAAGCAGGACTCTTTCTATTTTTCAGTGTTCTAAAGATGGAGATACTACTTGCCACTCAAGACAGACACAGGATATATTAAGCAAAGCATATGCCACAGATCCACTCCTGAAATAGAACATTAAGTAATTTGAAAGTAGTGCAGTGAACTATCATGGGAGAACAACCTTTGCTAAATGTGATTGCCTGTCAAAATATTATTCCTGGCTCTGGGTTCCAATATGCTTGACAGCTTCATTTAAAATAGTGATTTACATTCCAAGATTCTGATGGTTAAAATTAGAGCTAACAACAATGTGTGGAAAAGGTATTGTATGTTATTTGCAACTGAGTAAGTGGTAGCTGGAAGGAGAAATGTGACTAGATTTTATGGGCTGGGGAATAACTAATTAGATCTAAACTAATAGCAGAGGAAGGTGGAAGAAGAAATTTGTGGTGAGATGTCTACTCCAAAGCACACAATGGCAAAATCAAAGTCGTCACCAAATGTACTCTCAAGAAATGTCATACATTATATGTGTTTGTCAATTTATGGAGTGTTTTTTAGTGATGTACTTAGAAATGGGAAATAGGGCAAGGGTTAGAAAAGAGGGGTTTGAAAATTTCAGCTCTCCCATGCATGAGAACCCAAGCTGTCTTAAAATACCTTAAAAAACAATATATCCTGGGGTGGGATGTGGGCATATATTTTAGATTTTAAAAAAATTGCATTTAAGAAATAAAATAGGGTGTGTCAATGGGGATGTGATCGTAATGTCCTTCAGGGGACCAGTGAGACTTCCCAGTTCCTAGCAGTTGGTCCTTTTGGCCTGTTTAGTCAAAGCCTGAGAGATGATCACAAATCTAGCTGGCTTAATGAGAATGACGATGATTGTTTTACAGTTTGGTACAGTTTTTCTACTCCAGGGTGGGTCTAGTAAACAGTAAGCAAGGGTGCATGTTTTTGAAGAAGGAATTGAAAAAAATACAATCACAAACAATCCTATGAAAGAAGAAAAATTTTAAATAGTGGGAAAAGCCAATGTGTCTGGGAATGCTGCCAACACACTCACACGGCTGATAAGAGCCTGCTTGGCAAAAGGAAACCATGTCGAGCTGCCAAGAAGCAGTTCCTCAAGCAACAATCCCAAATGACATCCAAATGGAATAAGCCACTAGCCAGTCCAAAGTTCAGGATTACAGAGAGCAATACTACCAGTCCAGTCTGAGGTCAAGAGTGCCAGAGGGTTGGTCCAGGTGTCCCGTCTGAGGTCAAGGATTCAAAGGCAGTCAAAGGTCTAGGAAATAAGGAGTCAGATCAAGCAGCATTCACTAATGAGAACCAATAGACACTGACAAGAGAGCTGAGCATCTGCCAGGTGTCTTATATCTAGCTCCTTTATCACAGCTGCTGATTGCCTTATGAGCGTTTCTCAGCAAGCCTCTTGGAACGCTGAAGGCATGCACTTTCTGATCTTGTCTGGCTGAAGATAGGAATCTCAATGCTCTGCTGCTCTATGTCTCCCAAGTCTGGCATTTCTACTGGGGAAAGGCTGGGCTGCACTGGAGAAGACCCACAGAGCTAGGGTCTGGCTGAGCCAAACCCATTGGGGCTGAGAGAGCAGAGCTGGGACCTGGCAGGACAGAACTAGGGCCTGGCACAGCCTCAGGTTCCTCCTGCACCTGAGGAGCTGAGTCCTCCCTGTCATCCCCTGAGTCCTCCTCGTGGCTGGCCATGACATCATGTGGCTGCACAGCAAACTCAAAGAGGAAGTGAAAAGAAAAAGGAGTAAGTAAGAGGTAAATTCAGAGCACTCACTTCTGCTTGTCAGTGTACTACCGCAGGGGAAATGTTCAATGCAGTGATCACCTGCTGGTGAAATTGGTCCCTGGAATAAAGGGGGTACATAGGCAATTGTTGACAAAGATCCAAAGATCCTCTCCTCACAACCAAATCACCAAGTTGGTGGTGACCAATTGCAAGTAGAGTGGTGAGACTGGAGGAAACCATGTGAGAAACTTAGATACGTTACAGACCGCCGAAAAGTGGCGGCCTGTACCCGTCCCTTTCCCCAGGGTATCAGGACCTCAGTGGCCAGAACGGCAGCCACTGAGGCCCCGATCCGCCGCTTTCCAGGCTGCAGGGAAGCGGCAAAAGGCCGCTTCCCCACAGCCTGGAAAGGGGTGTCCTTGGGGCTTCAAGCCCCAAGGACACCCTGCGGCAGTGGGGAGGAGGAGAAAGGGGCCACTTGGCCCCTTTCTCCTTTGCATCGCTGGGCGCAGCCATGTGAAAGCTGCACCCAGCGGCGCAAACCAGAAAGGAGCTCCAAAACGGAGCTCCTTCCTGCTCCGCGCAAAGGGCGCAATAAGCGCCCTGGCGTGGAGCGACGATGTCACATCTGCACCGCCCCGTATAGAGGCGGCGCGGTCGTGATGTCATCATGGCAGCCCCCATGTAGATGGGGCGCCACCATTTTGTACGGACTCAGTCCGTAGTAGGGTTAGGGGGGTGCGGAAGCACCGCACCTTCCTAACCCTAGTACGGACTGACTCCGTACTAAAAGGCCCGTTTGTAACGGGCCATACTCTTAAAAGGCAAAAAGCTTCATCTTAAAATGAAGAAAATAAATCTTTGGGATCAGCTTAAAAGTAGCTTTAGACCTGATGACTAGCAAAAGAACTTCTCTATGGACTTGATCACATGGGGAAAATGTGGGGATTTAAACATCAATTATCCAGTGGGAATCTTGCAACTGCGATTAACATGTTCACACACATGGAAATTAAATTGCCATTATCCCAGGAATAAACAGGGAATAAAGAGCAACAAATCATTCTCACAAAATTGCCCATCTCTCTGTCACTGATTGCTTTGACTGTTTTGATTGTTTTAATGGTATTTCATTATGGTATTGTTTTAGGAGGGAGGGAATAATGGGATGTATTTTATAGTGTATGATGTATTTTATGTTGCATTTTATTGCTGTTGTAAGCTGCCTTGATTCTGTGGAAGAGACAGTATAAAAATAAATTATTATTATTATTATTATTATTAATGACAGACGATGGAGTGGAGGGAATCCTTATCAAGTTTGCAGGTAACATAAAACTGGGAGGGGTGACTAACACATTGTAAGATAGGAACATAATTCTTTTTTTTTAAATCAAAACATTTTTCTTTTTTCTTTTTTTCTTTTTTATTAATTTTTAATTAAATTTAATAGTTTAATTTAATTTAATTAAAAAAAATCAAAACATTATCATACATATACACCTTTGTCAGATGTATATAATTTCCAGCACTTAAGGAAATGAAGTGAAGTGAAGAGAAATAAAAATAATCACAATTAGTAATAATAATTAATGGTATTAATTTAGATAGAAAAAGGGTAAATAAAATATATATTCTTATAAAGATACGTGAGAGAACCAGTACAGACCTGTATTGGAAACCTATTCCCCATATCCTATACCTCATATCCCAACATTGTTATAACCATTTTTAATTCTAATAAGATAGGAATGTAATTCAAAGGAGATAAACGAGAAAATTGGTCAGACATTAATGAAATGAATTTTGAAAGAGACAAATGCAAAATTTTACATTTAGATTACAAAAAACAAATACACATGTATATGATGGGAAATATATAGTTCAGCAGTACTCTATGCAAAAAGGTCCTTGGGATTATTGTTGAGCATGACTTGAGGATGTGTGATGCTGCAGTAGAGAAGGCAAATGCTATTTTCACCTGATTTAATAGAAGTATTGTTTCCAAGTAGTGGGAAGGAATAGTCCCAGTATATTTTGCATTTCTCAGGCCTCATCAGGAGTAATGTATTGGACATAATGGCCCTTGAGTTACCTTCCAACTCTATGATTCTGCGACTGCAGAAATAATTCAGTTTGAGACCATTTTAACTGCCCTGGCTAACTGCTAAGGAATCCTGGGAATTGTAGTTTTTTTGTGCAGCCAAAGCTGACAGAGAAAATGAAACCTCTCACAAATCTACAGCTCCCAGAATTTCACTAGCATTGGGCCAGGGCAGTTAAAAGGGTCTCAAACTGGATTATTTCTGTGGTGTGTTTTGGACCCATGACTCTTACCTTCTTTCAAAACCAAAACAACACAGGCCCCATACATGTTCCTCGTTTGGGATACATCTTCGGAAATCATAAATGGAGAACAAAACTCTTCAATGGATACTTACAGATTCTGGTGGAACAAAGAACTTAATAATATCTGGAATCAATCCCAGAATGTATTTCATTGACTTCCAAAACACTGACTCAAAAATAGAAAATGGAACAATTACTGGACACCTTTAATCGAGGCTTCTGTGTATAGGAAATATCAAAAGTAATTACTGTAATTAGCATCTCTGCAACATAGTAATTTTGTAAAACTTTCCTCTGCCCTTTCTTACTCGGTTCAAATTTTAAAGTTTTTAGATTGTAATATCAACTCTGAGTACTAACAAGAACCCTTTACTTATTTTTAAACTTCCATCCAAGTATTGGAAAACATCGCTTAGCATTTTGAAAACAAAATATCATTTTGTACCTGAAAAGAAAGGATCCGATTGCCAAAACCTTTACAAAAAAAGTACTAGGCAATCGTTCCCAGGAGTGCATCAGTTTTAGTGAGATTTTACATAAGCCTCCTACCAGTGAAAACATTTATATATGTGCATAATTAAACGTAAGAACAAAATAAGAGCCCTGCTAGGTTCAATCAGACCAAAAAACTTCTCTTTAAAAATTCAGTTTGTGTGTGTATTATTTCATTATGTGTTTTTAGATAATAGACAATTTTGCATTTGTTTGTTATATATTGCTTAATAAAAATATTTGATTTTTTTTATCTTCAGTGTCCAGCCAGATGCTAGCAGGTAGCCCAATATCAGGCCCTCTGTCTTTCTATGATCCCATAATGAGTTACAATTCTTTTACCAATGCGCCTAGTTTTTTCTTCTTTTGTTGCATCTTTTCTTTCGTTTCAGATGGATTCAAATTGCTTTCCCTTCGCCATCACTTCTCTTCAGGATGAAAAGGAGCTATTGTTGAGCACCCTTTGGGTTCGGATGGTTAACCAATTACAAATCCATGTAACAGTTACTTTGTCTAGCCTACATTTTATAAGCTTGTTTGCAAGAATGTCATGGGGAACCTTGTCAAAGTCCTTACTGAAATCAATATATACTATATCCACTGCATTCCTTTCATCTACCAAGCTGGTAATTTTGTCAGAGAGAGAGAGAGAGAGAGAGAGAGAGAGAGCAGATTTGTCTGGCATTTCTCGTTTCTCTGAAACCCATGTTAACTTTTTGTGATTATGGAATTGCCTTCTAATGTTCACAGACTCTCTGTTTAATTATCTGTTCTTGAATCTTTCCTGGTATTGATGTCAGACTAACTGGACGATAATTGTTGGGATCCTCTCCCCCCCCCCTTTTTGAAGATGGGGACAACATTTGCCCTCCTCCAGTCTGCTGGGATTTCTCCTGTTCTCCAGGAGTTCTCAAAGATTATTGCCAATGGCTCCGATATTACATTTGCCAGTTCTTTGGATGTAGTTCACCTGGTCCTGGAGACTTACATTCATTTAGATTAACAAGGTATTCCTGTACTATCTCTTTACTTATTCTGTGCTGCATTTCCCCTATTCTGTCCTCTGCTCCATGACTGAGGCAAAGAAGGTGTTGAGTGATTCTGCTTTTTCTCTGTTTCCTGTTAGCATTTTGCCATTTTCTCCAGACAGTGGCCCAACCATTGACTGTAGGCTGGCATTCGTGTTTCCTTGAACATGGATTGGCTTTACTTTAGCAGCTTTCTTTCCTCCTCACTAGCTTCTGGTATCTGACTTGCTATAATGACTCCCGGACCAGCTGACAACTATTCTACTATTTCACTCTACATCATGTTGGATAATACGTGACTGGCCTTTGACCATTCTCACAGTAAAGCACCTTGCTTCCCAGGACGCTTCCTGACTGGACATATTAGACCTGACATTTATAGCCCAGTCTAATATGGCTGGACATTTATAGCCAAGTCTTCCAATGTAACTGCATTTGCTCAGTCCCACAATAAAGAGACTCAAAACTATTTGATTTACAACAGACATTTATCAAACTACAGTACTCACCTAAGGAGGTGAAGAAACAAATTGACAAGGCAAGATTTATACTCAGAAACCATTTACTCCAAGACAGATCAAAAATACAAAATGACAGAACACCTCTCCTGGTCACCTACAGACCCCAGATGAGGCCATGCACACACAAAGTGCAGACAATTCTGGAGAATAACACAGGTCTTTTCTAAACTTTGGAAGTGATACCTTTATTAGTCTCATGACAGCTTCCAAATCTTAAAGAGCTACTCACTTACAAGAAGATACATAGATGGTATATCAGGACAAGATCTTTCCACAAACCCAGATACCAACTCTGTTCCCACCTCTATTCTGTGACATCAAATGTGCATTTACTTACTCTTCCTTCAATGAGATATATGCCATCCTATGCCAATAATGTCTCTCTATACTCTACATGACAGTCTCTATGCAAGAGCAGTTACAAAACATTTCAGCCTTCCTGGACACAGACTAAGTGGTCTTTGAATAAGGAAATTACAAAGGAAAACTAGAAAGAGAAACCACTGTATTGCATTGTATTCACACATTCCAATCCATTAGCAGAGACATTAATACAAGAGTCCTCATTACTGCACATATTACAAAATGAATCTTGTCAGAGAGAGTTTTGAACCCTGGGAAACTGACTTTTGGTAAGCTGATTTATTGTTTTCATCAACATTAACTGACCACTGTAAAGATCGGAAAGACCTGTATCACCTTACTCAACCCTTTGAAAATTTGGGGCAAGAGGCATTATTTGCATCATTCTAGATCTTATTACATTCTATTCCACTCCCCCTGTATACCTGAGCACCTGTTATTGCTATATCCAAAGCAGTTAATGAAAGCTCATGAAAAAATAAAAACAAGTTCATTTTAAAGGTGCTACCATATATATATATATATATATATATATATATATATATATATATATATTTCTCCCCCTCTTTCTTTCCTCCTTTTTATGAAATGAAACACCAGCTTTGATAGTGTTGTCCTTTTATCCCATTTTTTTGGCAAGTGCCTGGAATTTAGGGACATTGACTGAGATTCTGCATTGTGTGTGCAGAGAATAATGTTCCATGTATGCAACTTAGCACATCCCTCCAGCAGCTGCCCAGGCCAAGATGCTGCTATCGCTGTTAAATGGCTTGGGGAGAGAGAGGGAAGAAACCCAAGTATTGTGTGACTTACATCATTTCCTGGCTCAAATTCTCCAGGGAGAGGGAAGAGGAACAATTGCCTTGATGGAGGGGTGACAGTCCCACTGCTTGGCCACCTTTGTCTTCTCTTGGCCATTTCATAGAATCGTAGAGTTGGAAGAGACCACAAGGGCCATCCAGTCCAACCCCCTGCCATGCAGGAAATCTCGATCAAAGCATCCCCAACAGATGGCCATCCAGCCTCTGCTTAAAGACCTCCAAGGAGGGAGACTCCGCTACACTCCAAGGGAGTTTGTTCCACTGTCGAACAGCCCTTACTGTCAGGAAGTTCCTCCTAACGTTGAGGTGGAATCTCTTTTCCTGTAGCTTGCATCCATTGTTCCAGGTCCTGTTCTCTGGAGCAGCAGAAAACAAAGTTGCCTCCCTCCTCAATATGACATCCCTTAAAATATTTGAACAGGGCTATCATATCACCTCTTAATCTTCTTTTCTCCAGGCTAAACATACCCAGCTCCCTATGTCGTTCCACAAAGGGCATGGTTTCCAGACCCTTCACCATTTTAGTCCCCCTCCTTTGGACACATTCCAGTTTCTCAACATCCTTTTTGAACTGTGGTGCCCAGAACTGGACACAATATTCCAGGTGGGCCTGACCAGGGCAGAATAGAGTTGCACTATTACTTCTCTTGATTTAATGCTTGGGGCATGACAACTGCCTGAGCAAATATGAGTCTTGTGAATAGCCCCTTGTGTCATGTTCAAAGGAAAGCATATGCACCTTTAAGGTCAAGTTACTCATGCATATGTCGTCAATAGGACCTCAGCCAATGTTTACAATGCTGCAGATGAAAATGTCAAAGAATGCCTGAACTCTAGGCCTAGTTCTACATGGCTTCTGAAGCAAAATGTGAATCTTGAGGATTAAAACGCCCTGTTCTAGTACATGAGGGTTTAAAAAAAAATATCACATTTATTCTATGAAGGAGGAATAAATCAATTCTGTTCAAAATTTAATGCCAACCTTTGTAGTATGCAATTCCTAAATGGAAAGTTCCTTTATTTGAGCTTCTCCAACTTTTGAGATGAAGTTCTTCAGTCAGAAAATATCTATGAAATAGGCATATTAGGGGAAAGTGTACAGAAAAATGCATATACAAGGGAAATTGATCTATGCAGCAAGCAGAGGGATTGTATTCATTTCAGGTAGCTCCTACTAGCCAGTAGCTAGAGTAAATATCCCTGGTCTTGATGTGGGCAAGCTCATATTAGGGTGCTGGAATGACAATAGGCTTGCAGGTAACTTACTTTCCCCAAGCTGCAAGAGACTCTTGGTTTGAGGAGCTTCCCTGGATGTTCTAAGGAGGACAGTTGCTTTGTCTCTTCACCAAATACCTCAAAGTTATTATCAAACGAGGTGAGGGAATAAGGCTTCACTTGCCAGCTCTTGAAGCTCATTTCTGACCTGGTGCTTTGTAAAGCTTTCCCTTTGTACTAGTCTCAGCATTTTCTGTTGTCTGCATTTGCCCTAATGTTACCTTTCATTCACTTCTGTCATCCTCTACTGTCAGCTCATCTGGTGGCCAAGCTCAGACATGGACATCACTAGGGGTGTGCAGGGAAAACCAACTGCAGCAGATGACATTTGAAGGGATGTCATATTGAGGAGGGAGCAAGCTTGTTTTCTGTTGCTCCAGAGAATAGGACCTGGAACAATGGATGCAAGCTCCAAGAAAAAGAGATTCCACCTCAAAATTAGGAGGAACTTCCTGACAGTAAGGGCTGTTCGACAGTGGAATGCACTCCCTCGAAGGGTGATAGAGTCTCCTTCCTTGGAAGTCTTTAAGCAGAGGCTGGATGGACATCTATTGGGTATGGTTTGATTGAGAGTTCCTGCATGGCAGAATGGGGTTGGCCTGAATGACCTTTGTGGAAAACATTAGTAAGGATTCTATTTCATGTTGTATGTGATGCTAACGTTAGGCTTATGACTTTGCACAGTAAGGGAGAAGCTACAATCCGTTCACCTTTCCTCCCTCTGTTAAACATTTTCTTCCTTCCCATAGCTATGATTTTTATCTCAGTCTTCACCTTTGTCCCCACCACAGGCCAGACTATCAGCCCATTGTGTTACAAGGGAACAGGCTGCAAATGCAACACCCAACTGCAGTGTTGGCTGCAGGAATTCCTGCTGCAATCCATCAGAGCAGAGGGGAGTTGTGCATCCTTAGTCTACTCTACTATAGGTTTTTAAAGAACAAATAACAGAATCTGAATAGAAAAAATCTTATTAGGAAACTGAAACTGATACTGTTGAAATGAACAAATTCACCTATACCTAATTTCAACCCTTTACAATGTGAAAGTTGGCAGAAAAGAAGAAGGTGTGATCAGTAGGAGAGATATGAACCTCCTTCTCCATGATATGAAGAGAATCACTATCTGGCTGAATGAATCAAGTGATAAAGCCTTCTTCTAGTTGCTACTCTTTGAAAATCCCACTTTATCCAGTTGTCAGTATCTCAGGGTGATGCCAACCATATAACAAAGCAAGATTTTTATGCTTGGAATTTCAGTTTATGTATAATTTCAGATGAGATGTACATTTTCTGAAGGGTTTCAATTATCCTCTCTTTCTTTATAAAACGAATGTGTTTAATGCAAGAAAACAACAGTATATTGATTAGATGGCATGAGTACTTCATTCAGATAAATGCATGCTCCAAGGGTCAATCAATCAAGAGAACTTTGAAATATTGTGGCAAGATGTGCTGAAATCAATGCTCAGAAACATTTGATGTTTCATACTTGAAAACTCATCAAGCTGAATTATGCCCCCTGTTGTGGGATTATGTTTGGTCCTGAGCTGTCCACCAGACAAAAACAGTCAATTCTTATAGGAAGCAAGATCTGTGGGAGGTGTTGTTTTACTTTTTTGTTGCTTTGATTTAAATGGTAAATTTGATAGAAGAAAATCCAATCTTGAATTTCAAAAACAACTAACAAAACAAATGAAACCTTAGAGGAGATGTAAAAATGTTGTATTTATAGTCTCAGAATTATCTGTATGATCAGATAATCAACATCCCGTTTCTCTAATTTGTTGGTTTATGTGTTAGACATGCTGCAATCTTATACACACTTACCTTAGCATGCTTATTGAAGAATGAAACTTTTCTGTTAAATGGGGTTTAACATAAGCAATGTTTCTTGTGCTCTCTTTTTATTTTTAATCAATAAAATTGGTGGACTCAGATTCAATGGGAGAAAGAATAGTGGAACAACAGGAGCAGTGGATCTTCAGGTTCCACAAATTGCTGTTTCTGTTATGTCCTTCTGGCTGCAGGTCAGGTTGATGCAGGACAATGGGCCATGACAGCATCATGATAGTACTACACTGACTGCTGATCACTCAGTAATGTGTCACTGACACCCTGCAGGGAAAATGTAGTCAGGCATTGGGTAAAGGCCTGGTGGCACCCATTAAATTGTTCTGATTAGTCAACCAGAGTTTGCCAACTTAGTGAAAGGAACTGCTTGGATGAGCAACCAAATAGAGGCTGTAGGTTACTCCTCTAGTACAACTAGGTGTCATTTCCTTTT
Organism: Sceloporus undulatus; assembly: GCF_019175285.1. Classification (NCBI taxonomy): domain Eukaryota; kingdom Metazoa; phylum Chordata; class Lepidosauria; order Squamata; family Phrynosomatidae; genus Sceloporus; species Sceloporus undulatus. The sequence continues at coordinate 40,194,393 of NC_056528.1, read as the reverse complement.
TCTTGCCTAAATGTAGTATGTGACATGTATCCCTGTTCAAATTCATTTTCTTCATTTGGGCCCCACTTTCCAATGTGTCAAAGTCATTCTGAATTCAGTTTCTGCCAGCAAGTGTCAACTATCTCAGAGGCTAAACAGACCAGCCTAAAGGGCTGGCGCTGGGATGGACTGGGGGGATAGTGGCTGCATGCCGCATGACCCGACACTACACCCAGACTACCATCACACCACCCACCTGAACACATGGCAAGTGGTGTTATGGTGCTCCCTTGGGTTGGCATTCAGATGCTGCATGCCAAAAAGAGTGCCAAAAAATGCCACTGTGGTGGCAAAGGTACCCTTTTTCTGTACCCAAAAGGAGCAACATTTTGCCACTTCTTTGAGGGCTGGAAAATCACCAGATCAGGACTGTGGTGAGCAATTGCTGCAACCCCAATCCAGTGCTCAAAGGGGCAGTGCCAAGCTGTTCCTTTGGGGCCATCTGTTTTGCCCCTCAAGTTTTCTCTTCTCAAAGTATATCATTCCTGAAAGAGCTTGGTTTCCAGAGCTCTACTGATCAGTCATCGTCAGTCCACATACTGTGTAAATAGGATTGATTGGACTGAATAGGACTGAAGAGATATATGCCCACCTCACTTGCTGTGGTGATATCACTGGGGATGGGGGTTGCATACCAGTGGTTCAAAATCACTGGTCAAAGAACAGATCCTTACCTTGAGATGAAGCTGAGTGCAGGGATGCCCTCTAAAACCCTAGCTACAATTATTGGTAATCAATAAACACGACTGAGTGCTTCTTCTATTTTTTGGTGTGTGCACATGCTTTCTTGTTAGGCATGCAGGTGGATAGATTTGATGTGCCTGGGGATGGGAGTATCTCATGGAGTAACATAGAGGAGAAGGAGACAGTGGGTGTGGCAGAAGAAGAAATTAAGATATGTGGCTCCTGGACTTTATCTTCTTTTCTGCCTTGACTGGTAGAAGAGCTGGGTCCTTTGGGTGACCTATTGTGAATGGTATACTTCCACCACTTAGGATAAGCATTTCAAAACTTTAATAGTTTGGAATGTCGGGGGGAAAAAGTTTAAAATTAGCCTATGAGAATGTTGGCTTGTCTTTCCTTTGCCTTTACTTCAAAGAGCATTTCATCTTGGGCTCTTACATTCTGTTAGGTCCACTGAAAACAAAATCAAGAATCCTTTTTTGAAAACTATATATTGCTTTTGGAAGAAATCATAAATCAGTTATCTCTTTTTCTTTTACACACACACACACACAGAGAGCTAGTTCCACTTTCTTCTGTATCAAAAACACTGGTGCTGTGTTTCTATCCATAAGTAAGGGGCTATGCAAACCATCCCTCAGGGGTGGCATCCAGCCACCCCTTTTACAGCCAGATTGGGGCCATGGCAGCCACATGCCACGGCCCTGATCTGGCTTTTGCCAGGTGCAAAAAGGAGCCACAAAAAGTGCACTATTGCTGCAGCACCATGGCCTTATGGCATTCCTTCAGGGCTGTGTTGTGTGTCATATGGATGTTACGCCCAGATTCCACCCCCAGACCAGCTTTTCTTGCCAGTCTGCACACCCTCTAAGTCACCATCTCTTTCAGTCTCTCTCTTTCTTATGCATCTCCATATCATACAATCTTTATGTGGGGCAGTATTGAGAAATATTGAGGGGAGGGGGGTAGAATACAGAATATTATTGATTCTTGAAACCTTTGTTGGGAAGGTCACAAAACTAGAGCTCAAACAAAAGATCTCAATCCATTTTGAGTGGTGCAACAAGTGACCTGTATTTCATTTCACTTGATGTGTATCTCACAATAAAATCCAACTGTTAACCAACTGTCAACAATTAGGCTTTGAATTCTTACTGGTGCCTTGTTTCCATTCATCAATGACATCAAAATTGAGTTTCTCAGTGACCAACGTGCCAGGTTGAAGAAAGTTATATTCTATCTGTCATTATTAGATCTATAAGAATACAAATCCATTTCACACTTAGCTGATTCCACTTTCTGAAATACCAGACATTTCTGGCAATATAAACTTGCAGAATGTAGCTGTATGATCATTTTAGAGCTGCTGATAAAATAATAAGTAATGAGTCACTACTAATGTGTTATTGCTGCTTTCTTAGCTATTGCTTAGAGTGGTCATTCTTCACAAGGCTCACCACCATAAAGCCTTCAGTTCTGAAATATTGATGTATTTCAAAATATACATGCATGCGAATGCAGTGGCAAAATCCTGAACTAATAGGAAGAACTGTAGTATTTTAAAATTATATTTTCGGATGCTAATTTTGAAGGTTCCTTTCATTAAACATTTTTATTTGTTTTTTGTTGGCCTGTTGTTTTTGTATTTAGAGATCTCTCAAAATCTAATTTAACTCAGTTTGTATGTAAATGTGACACTGGGTCTCCTATATAACAAATTCTCTGAAAGTTTAATGCAAAACAATCAAACAACCAAACTTATTCAAGGCTAAATCATGTTCTGCTGCTGTCATTTTTCATTACATAAACATTCAAAACTATGAACCCGAAGGATGAACATTCTGTTCTAATATTGCTTGGTGCGGCCAACTGATTCTTCCATGTGTACAGATTAAAGCTATGATTCAACATACATATGGGGTTTCTATTCTGCTTTTTCTTCTCTTACAGTGTGATAAAAAGACCTCTCTATCCTCCTCCTGAGGAAACCTTGTCTAGTTTAGAATATGAATGCACTATATATGCATTTGTCATTGTTTTCAATTGCCCTCCAATCTTCTAAACGCTAGAGGTGTAAACCAGCAAATTCTTTGCCAGCTTCAGGTACAACAAAATGCATTAGAAGCAGACACATAATAATAGCTCTGATGCCACTGAAATACTATTAAAGAGCCAGTCATCTTAAATGCACAATCATGACATCACAGAAGCATTGGTGCGGAACAAGGGTTCTGGCGATGTGTGTGTGTAATTTCACTTTCATAAAAAATAGGACCTGTTATTAATGCACATAAGTGAGAAATGCTGCTATAGAAGTGAGGATGAAAGGATTAAGTGAAATTAAGAGATCAAAGGATAAGAACAAAGTACAAGAACAAAGTGACAAAAATAGGCATGATCAGACTGGCCACGAACCTCTTAATTTATCATGAAATAATAAAATTAATGTGCTGAGGATCTTCTAATTTCCACACCTACCATTTCTTCAGTATAGCCTTATCTGCTCATCAGTCTGTGTGGCGTGTGTGCATGGGGGGGGGGCAGGGAAGCATGTACATAGATAGTTTATAATAATAATAATTTGTTTTATTTATATACCGCTATTCCAAAGATCATAGCGGTGAACAGCAAGTAAGCTAATTAGCAAGTAAGCTAATTTGCCCCCAACAGTCTGGGTACTCATTTTAGCTCCCTCCTCGGAAGGATGCAAGCCTGAGTCGAGCTTGGGCCCTTTTGCTGGTCTTGAACTCGCAACCTTGTGGTTTTGAGTGAATGGCTGCAGTACAGGCATTTAACCACTGCGCCACCAGGGCTCCTCCTTTATGCGTTCTTATTTACATGCATATCAGTTGGACTGTTTTCATTTGACAAAATATGGCTTCTCATTCAGCTCTTGTTTTGAACAAGGCTTGCTTGCGAAATTTCTTCTTTCAAATTCCACTATGAAGTGGTCTTCCAGAAAAATACGCAGACGAGAATATATCTATCTTACAAGTTTTACACTTCTCTGAATTTTGTAATACAAGTATCAGATCAAAGCCAAACTCCACATATTATGTATTTTATAATAAAATGTGTATTTTGAGAGAAACAACCTCCTACACACACAAAGGGATCCTGTTAGTAAAATCATTTTTGTCACCAACTTTATAGAGGTCAAAATTCTCAATCTTACACAACATCAAAGCTCACCCTCACCACTTTTAAAACTAGTTAATTAAAGTTGTGAGTACAATACAAAAGCAACCATCGCTAAAGCCTCACCTTTTTGCTACTATTCCATTATTCCATCTGTTCAATTCAAGTTAGGGAAACCATGCCCTAAGTGGAGTGATTTAGGAAACTGGGAATGTTTAATCTGGAGAAGAGAAAGTTAAGTGGTGATATGATAGCCATGTTTAAATATTAGAAGGAATGTCATATTGAGGAGGGAGCAAGCTTGTTTTCTACTGCTCCAGAGTTTAGGAAACAAAGCAAAGGATTCAATCTACAAAAATGGGATTCCACTTAAACATTAGGAAGAACATCCTGACAGTAAGAGCTATTTGGCAGCACAATATGCTGTCTTGGATAGTGAAGCAGTTTCCTTCTTTGGAGGCTTTCAAACAGAGACTGGATGGCCATCTGTTGTGTGTGTTTTAATTGTGTTTTCTTCATGGCAGAGGGTTGGAATGGATGATCATTGCAGTCTCTTCCAGTTCTATGATTCTAAGATTCTATTATTTCTGTCTTGCTCTTTATTGTGAGTTCTCAAGATGTTATGCAATTAAAATAATATGAACATTTAAAACAATCCCAGATAAAAACAGAATATTTTAAGACTGAGCCCATTTTGAGAGAAAGATGGGATATGGGTGCAATTAATAATAATAATAATAATAATAATAATAATAATAATAATAATAATAATAATAATACAGACCAAAATAAAGCTGCTTCGGGTCACTTTAGAGATATGCTGTTTAAATGAAGCATGCTTCCTAAGAGGCCAGAAACTGTTTCAAGCTGTGGTCCAGTCCTTAGGACAGGAGCGTGGCTTTGGTATGGCTTCTGGCCTCTTAGGACGCATGCATCATTTAAATAGTATACCTCCAAAGTGACCCAAAGCAGCTTTATTTTGGCCTGCCTGTACAGGCCCAAAGACATATTAAATAAACCAACATATCAACAGCAGAAAAGGCTGAAACAATTAAAACCATATATAATTATGTACACTTGAAACATTGGTAAGATTAGGTCTCAGTAGTTCCAATAAAAAGTCACCTTTGAACTTGGTACCTAAAAGAGATCAAGGTGAGTATCAACTAGGCCTTCAACAGGAGGGCACTTATTTGAAATGTGTCTCCAAATTACATTGGAGGCAGAATGTAGAAGCATCTCCAAATCAGTATTATGAATGCCCACCGAGGTGGTAGCACACTGTTTAGTTATTTTAATTATAAATCTTTATATTAGAACACTGTTGGAGAATTTTGATCAATCTTTTAGCATCTGGGTTGAGTTGTCATGGCAACTCCAAGTTCATGATGTCTTCAATTCTGTTGATTGCTAGGAGGTGGGGGCAGGATTATTCCGACGCCATGGAATTTTTCTTCCTAAAAATTGGTTTGAAAACATCTTAACGCTGTTGTGTAAAGTCAAGATCATCATAGAAGGAACAACAGTAGCTTAATGCAGTTGTCAGTGTAATATATTGCTTCCTTGTGACAATGTTTAAAATGGATCATTTCTGTGATAGAATCAGATAAACAGAGTAACACAACATTCCCACAGGCATGCTGAAGTAGCCTCCATGTTATGAACAAGGAGATATGTCTGGTCCAATTTTTAACTCTTTTCCTTTTGAAAAAGGCATCATTTCTAGTTTTGCTACATATGTAGTAATGTATGTGCTAGAAAAGGCTTCTTATTTTATCTTCTCTAAAATTATTAAGGCATTCACACATATCCTACTGTATATCCATGAAGTCATGATATTCTTTGGACCAAGCCCACCATAGGAGAACCACAGGTTGCCTCTTCATAGATAAACATTTCTTGTATATTTTTAGGAAGAAGTTCCTCAGGTGAACAGATATATTCTCTAGTTGTACCCTTAATGTGTATTATCCTTCACTGTTGGACTATGTATCTGGAGACCAGGATTTAAATCCCTGCTTGGCCATGGAACCCCACTGGCTGTCCTTGGCCAACTCACACTCTCTCAGCCTCAGAGGAAGGCAAAGGCTTCCCCCTGTGAAACCCCCTGTGAAAAAAAAATCTTGCCAAGAAAACCCCATGATGGTGTCACCTCACGGTCACAATAAGTCTGAAATGACTTAAAGATACACAACAACAACATAAACCCATGGAGAAAATGGGAACTCTTTGCACATACATCTTCATGGACAACTATTTCTCTCAAATGTCAACTACCTCTAGCCAACTAAAGATTGCTGGTTGATAGCTCACAATTTTAGGAAGCTGTAACATAATCAAACCAATCAACCAAAGAAGCAATAAATAAATTTAAAAAATGGTTACAGCCTCAGATGATAGACATATGTTGAGTTTACCTCTTCCCACATTGATGTATTTAGCACAATCTAGACTCATAGAATCATAGTATCATAGAGTTCGAAGAGACCGCAAGGGCCATCCAGTCCAACACCATTCTGCCATGCAGGAAATCTAAATCAAAGTATCCCTGACAGATGGCCATTCAGCCTCTGTTTAAAGACCTCTAAGGAAGGAGACTGCACTGCACTCTGAGGAAGGAGTGTGTTCCACTGTCGGACAGCCCTTACTGTCAGGAAGTTCCTCCTAATGTTGAGGTGGAATCTCTTTTCCTGGAGCTTGCATGCATTGCTCTGAGTCCTAGTCTCTGGAACAGCAGAAAACAAGCTTGCTCCCTCCTCAATATGGCATCCCTTTAAGTATTTAAACAGGGCTGTCATATCACCTCTTAACATTCTACCCTCTATTTACCACCACACTGTATATTACCCCCCTCCACCATATATACTGTAGCAGTGCAATGGAGAGGTCAGGAAGAGTGAATGTGTCTTTTTAGACATACTTTATTTCTTGTAAAGTATTTCTTTAGTTCTTCCCCTAATTACACAACCTCTATTCTAGATGTCTACACAGATCTGATTAATCATGAGTACAAACTAGCAAAATGTGCCTATGTGTCACCAGTTTATCCACAATGTCTGAGACATGTTAATTCAGAGGCAGAAATATCACAATGCCCTTTTCTATTTGATCCTCACTTGCAGTTCACCCCATCTCACCCAACTAGTCATGTTGCTAATGCATTGTCTAGCATAACAGTCAGTGGAGCTTCAAAATCTGTGTTCATTTAAGCTATTTTTGAAAGTTTTGTCGTTATTTCAGTAAGCATACTCTGACATATAATTACATGACTAACACTGTATCTTTGAATACAGTAGTTTATTGTGAAGCTTTCAAAATGCACAGGCCTTAATAAACAGCTCTTACTTGAACCTAAGTCAAAGAATAAGATGGAATTATTGTTATTATTTACTGTTTATACAGTATCCCAAATGAACACACTACTTTTCAAGAGAAAATAATACTGTGTTCTTTATCTCCAAGCAGCATATCAGCCATAGTTAAACATAATACAAATTAAGCAAGTCAAAAGGCAAGAGGAGAAAATGGAGCGATTGCCAGGAGTATGAGGGAGTATATCCAGGAAAATGCAGTGTAGGGATGCCAGATGCCATCTTTCTCATCTCTGCAATTGTACCGCGGTTTAAATTTTGTCTGTTCAGCACAAGAATAAGTAATATGCTACAGATGGGGAACTAAAGCCAAAAGACTACAGCTAGGTATACTTCCAAAATTAAGTATGGCATGGGTTGTTTGATGCAAGGTGGTGGAAAATGTTAGTACCCCACTTGAACAATCACTTTTCTTTGCAAGATGAATGACTAGGTCAACCACCAAGCATGAAGTATTACTATTAATCCCTTTTCCTGGAAGACATACAAAATGTTATGATCTTGAATAAAAAAAGACCACCAAATTCTGGCAGCATAAAGTGCCTGTGTCTAAAGAGGCAGCCTCAATCACTCACCAGATGCTGAATTGGCTACCTGATTAAAAGGTCTCCCCATGAGAAAAGATTGGCGGGTTACAGACCACCCGTTTGGGGCGGCGTGCACCCGCCCCTTTCCCTGCTGTATCGGGGCCTCAGCTGCCAGACCGGCAGCCTCCGAGGCCCCGATCCGCCGCTTTCCAGGCTACGGGGAAGCTGCAAAAGGCCGCTTCCCCGCTGCCTGGAAAGGGGTGTCCTTGGGGCTTCAAGCCCCAAGGACACCCAGCGATGGTGGGGAGGAGCAGAAAGGGGCCACTTGGCCCCTTTCTCCTCTGTGTCGCTGGCGCAGCCGTCTGAAAGCTGCGCCCAGCAACGCAAACCCAGAAGGAGCTCTGAAATTTGGAGGCGGAGCGGTCGTGACGTAGTGATGGTGGTGGCCGTGTGGAACCGCCCCTTCCTAACCCTAGTACACGCTCTGCACGTACTTTCTGGCGGTCTGTAACCCACCATTATTAAGTAGGATACGCCTCACCAGTAGTGCAAGGTGTAATGGCATCAAATCTACATAATTATGTCATAAAATAACAGTAGCACAAGCAACAGAATCACTATAGACCTCAAGGAGATGGGAGGCTTGGAATGGCCTCTGGCCACTTTACTTGGCGTGGGACTGCGGCAACCAGATGCTTTGGTCCTGAGGCTGGCTGCTACCATGGTCCTCCACAGACTTCTGGCAAAGAGCACTTTTTGTACTCCTTTTAAGGCTGGGTTCGGGCCACCTTAGGCAGCCATGGGCCTGCTTCAGCATGATCTGGGGCCTTGCATCATCTGAATGCCATGCCCCTGCATTGGCCCAAAGACAGCTCTGTCTATTTTAGGCCTTAGTGACCAAATGTCATAATGACAACATGTGTTCTACATGTATAAAGGAGGAACTTCCAAAGAAAATGTCATTTTCAGGAACAACTTATTGTTTTCTCCAGATGTTAGTTGTATTATTGACAGTTTATCTAGCTTGGAGACCCTTTGCCACTTCAAATGTTTTGAACCAGAAATTTCATGGTCCTTGGTCATTGGTTTTGCTGGCTAGAAATTCTGGGAGTTGGTTGTATGTGCCTCTTGGGCCAAAGCTTTATAATTCTGGAAGGTATTAGTTTGCTTGGACACAACCCTTTTAGACATTTTAAGAAAAGGTAAGTGACTTTAAAAAGTTACTGTTATTTCCCACATGTTTTCTGAACACCTTTATGAGAAATCAGTCAATTGTTTCTCCTACTCCATCCCTACATTCATAGTGCAACTTCCTATATGGCCAGACTGACCATATTTCCTTGAGACAAAAATGGAACATTAGGATGGCAAAAACCGGGCAGGACTATGTAATATTCCATATTCATGATAAACAAGATGGTAGCAAAAGTTTCATTACATGGGCATATTGAGCTAGCAATAGTCTTCAGTGAGAGAACTCATACAAATATTTAGGTAGACATAGATGGGAACTATTTCACTATGATCATACCATGAATATTTCTCTGATGAACTAATTTTATGCAGCAAATTTTGGTCTTTCAATGCCTTATTATAAAACTCACACAGACTGACACAATTTTGTGGACTTTTTGTTTTGTTTTGTTTTTTGACAACCACAATTTCAAACAGGGATCTTCAAAATCATTTTCACAATATAACAGGTCATTTTTTCTTGAAAATGGGACAAAATTGGCATTTATATTAAAAAGATGGGACAGTCTGGAAATATGAAAAAACAAAACAAAATGGTACTGTCCGATTTAATATGGTACGTATGGTCAGGCTATACTCTGAGCTTTGACTGGATGAGAGATTGCACTGAGCATTTGCTGTTAAAAGAAATGTCAAATCCCAAATTGACTTGTCTCTGCTTTCCTGATCATGTCAACCTATTGAGTCATTGGAAAGGTATTCATTATATACTAATGGCAAACACGGCTGCCCTTTTCCATGCTCCCTCTTAGTATAAGTGGAATAATGTGTGCGTGAAGTACCAAAGGAAGTCTTTTGAGATAGCAATAGTTTGCTTCCCCTTTCATGCAAGTGATTTAAAATGCAGGTTTGTGAAACAATGAACAAGAAAAGAGAGAAATGGTCTACTTTTAATCTGTGGGTTGGAAAAGACCTTTTTTTAAAAAAGTAGTCTCTTCAATGTCAGTGGTATTTCAGTTATCTCAGAAAAGTGACATCAGTGGCCTCCCAGTGCCTCTCAGGTGACATGTTAAAAATGTATCTATGGCCTGGGCCAAATAAAATGTCATTTCCCCATTCCCATGGTGACAAGTTTGGATAATGCACAGCCTAATATGTGGTTCTGGTGTGAACCGTCTAGAGGACATCCAGCCAGTTCAGCAACAAATCTATCATATACCCCCTTAAAATTGCTCCAGATCTTCCAGGAAGATCTGGAGCCTTCCATTGTGATACTGAGTGTCTGTTTACAAAACATGTTGCTATGCCACATGCTGTGGTTGTGGTTCACTTGTTCTGAGTTCAGAATGAGGCACCCAGCCACATGGTTGATGCTGATACCTTGAGCAACTGACTGCAATGCAGTGTCCAAAAACCACAAAAAGGCTTCCCTTATCAAATACTGATAAAAGTAAAATACTGTACTTACTAATCCACCAGAGCTGGGGTGAACCAACCCTTCCTGCTGCCAGCCTAGAGGTGCTGAAAATTACTTAGAAATGGCCTTGATGTTACACTGGCATTGGAGTAGAAGAGGTTTAGTTCAGACATAACACAACTTTTGCTTCACTCTGTCTCTTCTCCACTCCTTCTTGTCCATCAGATTATGGCGAGAAAAACAATTCTTTTAACAAATTGCTGTGTCAGAAGATCTTTTACATCAACCATACGAAAAAGTCTATGTTCATTCCTAACCAGGTATGGAATTAGCTAGTGCATGCATCCCTCCACATTCACTGAGGTTAGAAGCACAGGACTCCCGTGAATTTGGAAAAGTAACACAAGTCACAAATAACAAAACACTGTTTTTAGCTGAGAGAACACCTCTCTAGGAATCTCTAGATCCTCCAGTGCAACTCTGGTCAACATCTGCTGGACATTGACCACAGAATTGCACTGCAGGAGCTACAAATGCCTAGTGGAGTGTTCTCTCTAGGAATCTCTAGGTTTTTCAGTGCAACTTTTGATTGAAGTTGACCATACAGCTGCACTGGAGGACCTAGATATTCCTAGAGAGAACATAATAATAAAACCCATGAATAACCAAATCTACAAAAGTCAAAGCCTCAGATGTGGATGAACAAGGGTAATTTTCTTTTCAATGGAAGAACAAGTAATTTTAGGATTTTCCTTCTCTCTTTCAGGGAAAAAAGCACTTTGAAAAACACAGGTTTTTTTGGAGGGGGGGAATCTGTATCTAGAGAATGGAACAATAACTATTAACGTAACTAAAGTGTTACAGTCACACTGCCAAGAAAATGAAGTTAAATTATGATCATAATGTAAAACAGTGATCCCAAAAGTTGTGGGGAAAGGAACTAATTACAAATAATTAATCATCTGAGTTCATTTCTGTGATTCTGAGGTGAAGCTCTTGGATAATTTACATCCTAATTTTTCCAGAACTCTATAGAGCAAAAAAACTGTTGCAGGTAGTCCTAATCTTAGTTTCTATCAAAGTGCTGATAATTTAATTTCTTCTTAGGAAGGTGGTAAGTAGAGAGGGCAGCTGTGTTACTTAATACAGATTAATTCCCCATCAAGACATTCATTAAAAAGTAGGTAGATGCCATTCATAATTAAATATAGAAATAAAGCATTAAAATAACCTCTGAATAACTATATAGAGCTCCAGCAGCTATTAAACTGAATGTGTTTATGCCCAAATGAACAGCTGTCAAAAAAATTTGGCTGCATTTGTGGATGATGCATGGGTTTACTGACAACTGGTTCTGTGGCAACCTTCAGGCAATGTGCACTCAGAAATACACATGTACATACAGATATACACATATATATTAAAATATATTACACACATAAGTTTAGTATCAGATGTTAGAGTGAGTGTGTCCGACTAATATTAAGCTTTATTGAAAAAAACTGATTTGCACCTTCTAATAAACATTACATTGGTTACTATGAAAATATCGGTTTATTTATTAAGGCCAAGTTGAAACACTGGGCTACCTTTACTTATAATGGTGTCCCCTGGGGTCATTCTAAAGTTGTACCAAGTGAAGACGAGAGCTGATCCTCCAGCATCCTCAACAACAAGATGGATATTGGGCTTCTCTTTAAGACTGCAGCACAGTATTTGAGGAACCCAAAAAATGTGAGCCAGTTCCCTTCTGATTTGGATAAGCTTCCTCGGCAGTATGTAGCTTGGCTATGTTTGCAGTGAGTCATTCGGAGCATACTGGTTCTGCAGGCTTCCTCCAATTGCACCTGCTCCTTGATTTGGGGCCAGACTACACAGGGTGATTTGGAAGTGGGGTTTCTTGATGGTCCAATGCTATAGAAACCCATAGGACTGAGTGACCTTCTGCACTTTACCCCAATAATATGGCAGTTTTATTATTTATTATTTATGTTTTATTTTATTTTATTTGCAAGTTTGCAGTTCATAACAACATCAGGTCAGAAACTAGGAAAGCTGGCTTTGTTTTGTCATCCATTAATTCTGTCATTCTCCATGTAGCTCAATGAATTTCCTTGGCTTGGTACAATATTGCTGGGACTCATCAAAACAAATTAATGTAACAACACCTGAGTGATATAACTGACTGTGACATATCAAAACAATGATGTTTGAAGCCAAAGGATTTATGCAGGCTCCTGGTAGGAGAGAGATGAAGACTGAACTTCTCTCTGAACTTTGAAAGAACCATCCTCATACTTTTCTGACAAAACAAGAAAGACGAGGACTCTATTGCTGAGTAGCTAAATTGGCTTTCGTAAACTTTGAAAACTATCTACAGAAAAATATAGAATGCAGAGATGTGATCCAGTGTTATTGATATGTATCAGCAGCCTTAAATAAGACGTGGACAAAGCGGGTGGGTGCCAGTTCTTTCCTCTGCACCTGTACCAGCAGGCTACTTCAACACATGCGCTCACACAAAAATAAAAATTCCAATCATTGCTTTTATTTCTGGACAATGTTCAACTGTTTTTCAGGTGAGAGATTTTGAAGGTTGTGGGGATGGGGCAAAAAAAGCTCAGCCACAGAATTTTGGGGTGTTTTGTGAATGCTTGCGCAATTTGGAGCTTACTCAAATTGTGGGTCTTTGGGGATATCCTGGTGATATGGGGGAAATAAACAAGAAAGTGAAGGCTAGACTACATGTTTAAAATACTCCTCATTCCAGTCAAATAGCGTTCACAGCTATGGCCCCTTCACATTGGAATAATCTCCCGGAAGAGATTCAACTTATTCCAACTCTCGACGCCTTTAAAAAGGCGCTGAAAACTCATCTCTTCCAACAAGCATACCCTCCTGACCCTCTATAAAGGAAATTACTCTCCATTGAAATCTACCTCAGGATGTTATATGTTATATTTTGATTGTTAATTGTATGTTTTTAGATAAGTTTATCTTGAATGTTGATTTTAAATTAATTGTAACTGTGATGTTTTATGGAATTTTGATACGGACTGTAATCCTGCCTCGATCCGTGGGGAGAGGCGGGAAAATATAAATAAAATTATTATTATTATGATTATTATTATTATTAAATAGAATGTGACATGGCCACATGCAATTTGCAGGAGATGGGGCCTTTTGTGTGTGTGTGTGGGGGGGGGATTCCTTAGACTCTGTGGGAAAAGGCTTTGCAGTTGTTACTGGAGTATCCACAGAAATTTGCAAAAAAATGTGCATTATCACATATGTGGCCATCTGTCTGCTTTGCATGCATTTGAATAGCTACACATTTTCATCAGAGGGATGGTGAATAGATGTGAATAGATGCAAATTTGCACAAGAAAGTGATTAGAAGTAACCATCAATGTGAATTTGCAAAGATGCACACCAATCCGTTTAGTACACTTGTGTGTAGACTAGCTTTGTGGCTGTACTTTCTTCCCCAGTTTAAATGCTTAGGCCGGGATTAATGAAAAAGCATGTTTGCTAACTGTTTCTTATATGTATGAGTATGGATGTAGTGGTACAAAACCTTAGATGACCTCAATAGGGTTAATTCTCACCCATTCCTCAGGATTTGATTGTTAGTGTGCCCCGCTAGGTGAAATTATCATTCAGAATAGTATCTTGATTGTCCCATGAAGGGTATTCTAAAGCTGGCCTGGTGGAATGCAGAATACTAAACTAGATGGCATGACCCAGCAGGTGGTTCATGGTTTTCATGCTGGTCATATCTGGGCTACATGAACCAAAAGTATTAATCAATATCAATATGAATGTAACCTCTGATTTGTTGTTGTTGTGTGTCTTAAAGTCTATTGCTGTGTGCCTTCTGGCAGCCCTAAGGTGAACTTATGAGATTTTCTGGAGCTGAGAGTGTATGACTCACCCAAAGTCACTCTGCAGGTTTCCATGGCTGAGGTGGGAATTGAACCCTGAGCTCGAGAGTCATAGTTCAATGCTCAAACCACTACACAGACTATCTGTCTGATACCCATACCCCAATCCAGTGCAACACCTTTTGGGTTTCAAATGGTTTATTTAAAAAAGAAACAAGGAAAGAAAATTCTGTTTGTTTATGCTTCTCATGCTATATTACATCCACCAGGATCTCCAGGGAAAATATTATGGACAGTAATAAATTCTAGCTCGGTGATTTATTGCCAGTGTTTGAATAATAACAAATGGTCCCTGTGTGCATTTTTGACCATTGGCTTTCTTGGTGTTTGACTTCTGAAAACTTATATGAATTTAAACATCCCAGCTGGAATATTTGACCTGTTTTAGAGAAGGAAGGAAAAGCAAAGTATGAAAATGAGCATGGAAATTGGCAGCCTCAAAGTGACAGCGCACATGCACACAGATAGATGACTTTCTTTCTTTCTTTCTTTCTTTCTTTCTTTTTGTGTTTCTTTGTATTCAATTACTGGGGGTGATCTTGAGTGTAGGAATGTCCCACTTTTCTTCTAAAGTGTGTCACTTATTATAGCTAAATAATAGTCTATTCCTTCATGGCCCGTTACAGAGGGGCTAAAAAAGTACGGCGGAGGCGTACTAGGTTAAGACGGGGGCGCGTGTTCAACATGCCTAACCCTGGTGACGTGCGCGCACAAAAGAGTGGCGGCGTTCCCCAGCCGTGCCATTGATACGTGACAAACCGCGCTGCTCAAAGAGGCGGAGGGGCGGCGTGGTGTGATGGTATGGTGGGGTCGCGGGCAGGGCGCCTGGGTGGGCGCCTTTCGCAACGGAAGGAGTCGTTTAGAGAGTCCTTCCTGGTTTGGCGTGGGGAGAGCTTAGGGGGGGGGGGGGCTGCGCCAGGGACAAGGAGAAGGGGCAAACGGGCCCCTTCTCCTTCTGCCCACGCCATTGGGGTGTTTGGGGCTGTGAGCTTGAGCCAAAGGGGACCTCCTTAGGTGCGGGGAAGGGGCTTTTTGCCGCTTCCGCAGCCCGGAACGCGGATCGGGGCTAGCGGTGTGCTCTAGCATGAGGCCCCGATGGTCGCGGGGGTGGGGAAAGGTGCGCTACAGGCGCCCTAGGGGCGGTCTGGTAACGCGCCGTTGTTTCTACAATTTTGGTTTTAATGCATGTTCATTCTGACAAATATTGTTCATATTTAACTATTTTAAAGTAAATTTTCCAACAATGCTGCTTGGGTTTGCAGATGGAATGATATCTGCAGGCGTGGGTTTTTAGGGTTAGGTGTCACCCAGGTGTAACTCATAGTGTCTACACAAAGCAGTGCGACTTCTCCCATCAGGTAAAGGTAATGGTAGGGAGTTAGTACCTATGAATATCTGGGTGTAACCAATGTAGGGGGGGGTGATGTCATGTCCATACTAAACTGGAGTGCCAGCACTGGTCACAGATACTGGTGGTGATGTGGGCCAGTATGATTTCCCAATGCTAATCCTTCACGAGTGATGCCTATTTATCTACTGGTGATAGCATGCTTTGAACTGCTAGGTGGAGAGTTGGGAAGGACGGAGGCTCACCCATCTGAGCACTCAGACCTTGAACTGCCAACCTTCAATATGATAATCGAATTGGTATCCAACTATGGGAATAGCCTGTGGGAAGAGATCTGGAATACTACAATCTTGAAGCTAAAGGGAGGGGCTGGTAAGAAGCATTCCGAAGGCCCCGACTGATAATCCACCAATTTCCTGGATGCAGACCATCATGGAGAACCCAAAAATTGCTCTGCTCCGTCTGTCTGAGTTCGGTATTTAATCTAATTTTATTTCATTCTTTACTTCTTGATGTTGTAATTGATATTTTACTGTCGTTCTGGTTGGAGGGAGGGAAGAAAATAGAAATTGTATTTTAATGGGATGATACAGATGAATGCCACTGTCCATTTCTGCCAAAAGGTATTTGAAGAGAAGTGGTGTCACACACACACACACACACCCCAGTGTCACCTGGTGCAGTCAACACACCCCACACCCCTCTAGTGATGCCACTGCCCTAGGTCCCCATTTTATGCAGTTTTTCTTCCAACATTTCAGAGTGCATCCAGTCTATTAATGAAGCTGCTTATTTGAAACATGAAATCCCAATGAAACAGGTTTTGCCTGTTTGCACTGTTTCAATGGCTCTGCTCTCATTGGAACTAACAATTGGATTTAGATTATGCAAATTCGTCTAACTTGACCATCTGTTCCAGACTTTTGTAACTCAGTTGTAGGGCACATGCAAAAGATTCCACACTTGATTTCAAGAATTTCTTGTTAAAGGATCTGAGATGTCTATAAAAGAAGTGCTCCTGCCTGTCAAAGCAGATTGAAGCCTCCCTCACGCGTGACATCTTCATTGTAATAAGCTATTACAGTAAATAGTAGTACTATATTCATTTTGCTACTACTGGCTAATTGAACCTCACTGTCTGTCTGTTTCAGATCATATGGTCACAGTGGCTATTGTTGGACTTACCCCATATTTCCCCTGGAAGTGCATCTTCCAGAGCATCTTCCAAGTGCACTCAAATGTTGCTGCCTAGCACCTTATCTGTAAGGGTTGAGCACTTTAAAAAACAGATTCCAGTATGCATCTACAACATGGAGGGGACACATATATTGGTGCCCCCCCCCCCACATTTCTCTGTCTAGAGAGAGAGATATCTTCCAGAAGTAGGGACATGCTTTAAATGAATTCAGTATTTAGCTAGAACAGACTGTGTCTCTCTTCCTGAATCTATTTATTCTTCCAGATTCATCAAGCTTCCTGTGATGAGCAATCTGATCTTTCCGCCTTTAGGTGATATATGTATTAAGGTTTCATGTTTAATTTTTAGACCTTTTGCTAATAGACACAGGGTTAGATGATTTGCTTGGATTGCAAATATTAAACCCCATCTAGTTACTCTTTTGTATTTAATTAGAAGCTTTGAGAAACTTTTCTCCCTCAGTTCCTGTGACCTATTGTATTATATAGAGTCCACATTTCTTTTGCAAACATGTGGGTGAATGTTTGCATTAATATATTGCCTTCTGTGCAATTTTGATTGCGAAATGTATCACAGGCAAAGATGAAAAATGTTACATTTTCTTTGGCGTTTCATATTTGTTTTAGAGGACAAAAAGTTTTTAGACTCTATTGAATCTCCAGGATCGCCAGTGGTTTCTAGATTTGTCTTTAGGATGAATTAAAAGTGGCAGATTTTGCTCTTGAACTGGAGCAGGAAATGTAAAAAAAGCTTGGGAAGCTGGTGCAGAACAGATGTCATATGGTAAATGGATAAATGGAATTCAACTAGAATTCGGTCAGCTATCTATTGTTGTTGTTATTGCTGTATCCTTTAAACTCATTTTTTGACTTATGGTGGCCTAACTGTAGCGAACCTACCCCATATTAAACATGCCATGCATGTTGGCAACAGTTATTCAGATGGGGTTTGTTATGACCTTCCTCTGAAGCTCACAGCACTGGCCCAAATCACGCTGGGACTGCGGTGACCACACAGGCCTGCTTCTATAGTGGGCTGCCACTGCAGTCCCAAACCCAGGCACTCTGAGGAGCGGCTTTTCACCACCACTTTTTATGCCAGCTTTCCAAGATTGGTGTGGGCTTGGCACAGCTTCTGGCCATGTTTGGGACATGCATCATATAAACACCACACCACCAATGTGGCCCAAAGCCAGCATTCTTTGCCCTTCTGTTTTGGGCCAAGGTTGAGATCTGTGCCACAGTCAGCATGTGGTTCAGAATAGAGATTCTAATGGTGATGTTTATTGGTTTTCCCTGAAGCCTTACTTGTATATTCTGATTGGACTTTGCATTGTATCCTTTGACTGATTTTGCTGTGTCTTTCCTTACAATTAATGCTTTTCAGTTTCTTTTAATTTTTCTGTTTCCTGAGTAGATTGTGTAGTTATCCAACTGTAAGTGTTCTGTTCCCGTCCATTTTAGTTCATTCCTAATATTTCTGTGTTTATGCATTCCATTTCATTTTTAAATATATGTAGCTTTCCTTGATTCATGCTTTTCACATTTCATATGTAGCACAGGTTTGCAACTTCTCTTCATTTTTGTATATGTCTGCTGTATGGTTTCCCATCCTATTATGTTTGGGTCCTAACCCTGCCTTTTGTTTCATTTTGAATTGCCTCATTTTAGGATTTTCTTGAGGAGGGATTCTGGCAAGAGGGTTCACCATTGTCTCTATGTGCACAGTACTAACATGTGTTCATTGTGGTGTCACTGCTGTTGTCCCTTAAAAGATCCTCCACTAGTGTTACACACTACTACTGATGCTGCCCAGTAGCTGTTTGTCATCCACCTCAGGATTCCCCTTTCTAACTCCCCTCTTTCTGTTCCACACAAATCCTTCCCCCTGAGAACACCCCCATAGCAAATCCTCTCAAGTCATCTTCAGTCCATTCCTTTTCATGGTCTTTAATCTAAGTCTCATCTCAAGTATGAGCTCCCTTCAGATCCCTCCTACTTTAAGTTCATAGCTGTCAGTGTTGGCTTGTTTTCCATCTCTGTGATGGTGGCTTTCCTTCCCTCTCCTCCTCCACTTCCTCTTCCTTCCAGTCCCTCATTGCTGGGCCACATAGGAAAGAAAAAACAGGTATGGTTCACTACTCCTATCACTTTTCTGTTTGTCAGCTAATCCATAGATGTCCAAAAGTCCCCTTTAACACCCTCTGTTCACCTGACATCCAACTCATGACCAACAGTAAAATCAAAACAGATAGGGTTGGCATCTACACTCAATTTTAAGCATTCAAGTATATTTATATGAGAGAATGAACAAGTTCTCTGTTAGTCTTTTGAGCTATTTATTATATGCAGTCATAGATATACAAATGTACACACACTCCATAGGGTGAAACATAGACACGTGAATGTCTAGGCACATTACCTCCATTACATTACATGCCTGCAAAGCATCATGTATTCTTTAGATTACATTATATGACAGATAAGATATTACACTTTCATAAAGACTAAACCTTTACTCTTTTTTTTGCATTTCTTTATCAGGCTTCTCTATAGCAAACACACAGAGGAATATTACCATCCTACACAATATAATTTAATAATTTATCCACTAAAGAATACCATCTCATTTATTGAGGAATCATACATCTCTAAACAGTTATTTGGGGGGGAGGGGACACACACAAGCATTGTTATATCAGTTACAGGCACAATGGAAAATGTCTTTATTTAGCATAGCCTAGTTGGCAATAGAGATGATCTCTCTTACCAGTATGGTTCAGGCAGTTACCAGCTAGGAAGACTGTAGTATTGGAGATTATCACACATGTCTTTCTCCCGAGCTGAGCACGAACTGGGTATGGGCATAAAACGCTTAAAAATTGATGATTTCGCATGCCTCTGTGCCCAGCTCAGAGACATTGCATACCCGATTGGACTTCTCCCAGACTTCATAAGGAAGTCCGGATTTGCAAAGGCTGGATTGCATATATGATGTCTCTGAGCTGGGCATGGAGGACTGCAAAAACATAAGTGTTTAAGCAGTTTACTGCCATACCCAGCTCATGCCCAGCTAGGGAGAAAAATGTGTACGATAATCTCCTTAGAGATTACATAGCAGCCTTACTTCTGCTGGAGACTGACAATCAGTGAGTCTACTCTCTGTCTTTTCCTGGCCTGCTTTATATATTTTCTAGCTTATCAGCTGAGAGATCTTACCTAATAAGATAAAACATGCTTGCTATACCCTGTTTATATAAACATCTTTTCCCCTCTAATTATTTGGAGGTTCTTAGAGGTGGCACTAATATACCAAGTATTCTTGGCTGCCACAAGATTTTAGTGGCCATCTGATTGCATCAGTCACTTCCTTTAACATGGCACCTGTCTAGGGTTCATTATAAGTCGATTCACTGTTTATAGTACCATGTCATTGTTTATAGTTATGTTGGCTTTATTCCCAGAATTAGTCAGTGCCTTAGTAATACACAAATACACCAATTCCACAATATACCAAGCTTTCTGTTTTATATTTTGTGCTTTAGAAACCCATTATTTACATTTCTAAGTCTTAAATTTCACAACTATAACCAAAATAAGCACGCAGCCTGTACTGGAGCACTTCCAGATGTCAAAATATGAGGCATGAATGGTAGGTGCAAAGGGAACTCTCTTTTAAAGGGTCTCTCTTTTGGAAATCTGTTTAGGCTCCACTTTGTAGACCATCCATTGGCAAATATATCAAGGATCCAAAATAAACTGCAGAAATAATCCAGTTTAAGACTGCTTTGCTTGCTCTGGCTCAATGCTAGGGAATGCTGGAAAATGTAGTTTTGTGAGACATTTAGCCTTCTCTGTCCGATAGCTCTTTTGCCAGGATAAACGACATTTCCCAGGATTCCCTTTCATTGAGCCAAGGCAGTTCAAGCGGTTGTTAAAGCAGTCACACACTGGATTATTCCTGCAGTGTGTTTTGGATGAAGATGTACCTTTTCTGAGATGGGTCTTTGTATAAATATTAGCTCTTGGGTTTTACTTTGCATCTACTTTTCATCTGCTATTTCTTTCTTTTGCTTATTACTATTGAAAAAGTAAATAAACGTTGTTGTTGTTATGTGCCTTCAAGTTGTTTCCGACATAGGCATTTATCACACAGAGGCACATGGAGGCAAATCCTGTACAGAAATGGGATTTTAAATGGGATGCTAAACACCCGCAAATGTTGGATGTTTTTAGATACGTTGGCAGAAAGAGAAATAACATGAAAATAACCCAAATGGAAAGCCGACAAAAAAATACTCCTTTCTACTTTTGGAATTTCCCAAAAGTAAAAAGGAGCAGATTTGTCGGCTTTCCATTCGGGCTATTTTCACGTTATTTCTCTTTCATGCAAATGTCATATGAAAAACAACCCACATTTGTGAGTTTCTTCTACTTTCTCTTCAGGTTAACCCCAAACGTCATGTGAAAAACAACCCGTAAAAGCAGGTTGTTTTCACTTTAATTCTACTTTCTGCATGGAATTTGTCCCATGTGATAAACTTCTTAGAGTGACCCTAAGTCGGATTTTTGTGGCAAGACTTGTTCAGAGGAGGTTTTGGCGTTGCCTTTCCTGAGGCTAAGAGTTTGTGACTTGCCCAAGGTCACCCAGTGGCTCTCATGGATGAGTGGGAAATCAAGCCCTGATCTCCAGAGTTGCAGTCCCTCAAGCCACTGTACCACAGAGTGGCCCCATGGCTCACAATACTTTCCTTTATATCATATATCTTACTGGTTTTAGATTGTTTTATTATGCAGACCTCAAGTTGTCACTGCCTTCTTGCAACCCTATTATAAGATTTTCTTGGAAATGTTTAGTCTGAAGGTGTTTACCGTTGCTTTCCCCTTAGGCTGAGAGAGTGTGACTTGTCAAGGTCACCATATGGATTTTCATGGCTGAGGAGGTTTTGAACCTGGTCTCCTGATTTCTTCATCCAGCACTCAAACCACTATACAAGGCTACCTTTTGAAAGAATATTTGTATTTTCAAGTTTAAAAGTTTACTTCGAAAAGACATAATGTGTGTGTGTGTGTGTGTGTGTGTGTGTGTGTGTGTGTAGGCATGTGAACAAATATATAATCGAAATGGCAAATCCCTTCTTGAATCCCCATAATCTCTAAAATGGCCCTTAGCATAAAGTGTAGTTTCAAACGTTAATCTAACATGAAATAGTCAGCCACTTAACATGGGCTTTACAAAAATAAAACTGCATTATTTTGCATACAATAAAGGCAGCCAAATATACATAAACAAAGATTAACAACAAATGAATTAAAATTTTAATTACAAACTGCAGATCAGCTAGCATGCTTCATAAGAATAAAGTGCTAAATGTTATTTCAAATTAGGAAGGCACGTTTTATACAGTGTAAACTAGCATGATACTACTTGAGAAAGAGCCAGTGGCATGGGTAATTACTACGTTGCATTTCTGGTATGTGCAGAATTTCAGAATTTATTCCAGTTTTATTGAATTCATGTAATACATTCACAGATAGGGGCCATCACAATTTTTAAGAATGGCTAATAACTGCATTATTATATTAGCTGTCTGCAGGCTGATGTGGGAAGAAGCCAACCTGGGGTGACCAAGTGCATTCCACCACCATAATAATGTCAAGAGGAGAGTGTTTGTCTCAGGATGAGGATTAATGGTGAGGAAATCCTATATACCTACAATGTTTCTTTACAACTCTACATTCCAAGCAAGGTAATTGCAAGCTCTAACAAAATGTTAATTCACTCTGCCAGCACCTGTTTTTCCTCTCGAGGGAAGCCGCAGCCGCCAAACTGCACAGCTTTCCTGCGGAGGAAAAAGAACCTGAGAAAAGCACACTTGTTACATAGGCACCGCACAGCAATGTGCAGACGCTGCGCGATGCTTACATAACAATGGTAGCACCTGTGTACACAGGGTGCCGTCACTGTTATGCCGTCCATACATATTAGGGTTAGTGACTGTGCGGTTGCCGTGCGATCCCTAACCCTAGTATAAGCCCTGGTATGCCACTTATTGGCAGTATGTACTGGGCCTTAGATGGCTTGACCAGGTGAAAAGAAAAATGCCTCTAGTAAGTTTATTATTGTTGTTTTATTTTTTGAAAAAGAAGATGTCTATTAGACAGGGCTGACAGATATCTTCTTATTATAAATGTAAGAGCCAACCCTTACAGCCCACAAAATTCCTCCCATGCCCTCCTTTTTCTTCTTGGTAACTGGACTTACTTTCCTCCAAATGACAGCTTCCTTCTGCCCTTGGATTGGCCACTGATTAGCCCCAATCCATTACATATCCACAATCAATTACACATTAAAACATAAGAATAAACTCCATAGGCCTTCCTTCCTGAAGGTGCCTCTAAAACTCTCCCCCCTTCCATGAAGAGAGATGAGATTCCACAGATGTTGAAGTCAGCTGCATCTTTTGCAAAATTTGGGTTCCGTTGCTTGTAAATTGATAGTTTTAAGATGTACACATGAATACTCAGACCCCTATCCTTAGAAAGCAAAGCAAAAAAATAATAATAAAATAATCCCACTCTTAATAAAAAACATTCCATTAAATGAAATAAAAATAGGTTTTACATGAAACTGCTTCCTTGCTCAATGTCACAAGCAACTACTGAGTGTAAAAACACAAACAATTTGCTTCCTTGGGAAGCATCTCAGAGTTATAGAGAACATAATAATAATAATAATAATAATAATAATAATAATAATAATAATAATAATAATAATCTGGTAGTAAAAAAATTAAATTAATAAATGCAAACCCAAAACAATGGAATTAAAGGACAAAATATGATAGTGTCTGGCTACACATTTTATTTTATTTTATCCTACCTTTCTCCCAAAAAGGGACCCAAGAGAGACAAAGAATTCCAGAGGGAATTCACAAGGAAGTAAGTGGAGAGAAGGACCTATGGTCTTAGATGTGTTTACACTAAGGTACAAAGCAGGGAAAATGTGACTAGCACATATGAAGACAATTTTAAAAAGGGAAAGAAGGAGGAGTATCCTTATATATCAAAGATTATTCACCTGTGGGTAGAATCCATGGCTTAAAGTATAAAAAAAAACACACACAATTGAGAGCATTTAGGTAAAAACTTTAGAGGAGTGGGAAAAGGGTAACATCATTGTGAGGTCTATAGACACCCCCCCATCTCAGATAGATTAAAGATTTGTATTATGAATTCCTAGATAACCAAACATTCAAAAAGGAGACCGATAGTATAAATGGGAGAAGATATAATATAAATGGGAGTAGAAATATGGCCAAAATATAAGGGCCAAAATTGCCCCACATTCCTTGCAGACAATTTCATTGTTCAGAAAGTAAAAAAGTAAAAGGAATCTATTTTGGGTATGATCCTAACCCAATAGAGATGAACTAATCAAGATTTTAATACCAGTCTGTTATGCTTTCATTTGACCCCAACTCTCTCTGTCCAATTCTGGGCACCAGAATTCAAGAAAGATGTTGACAAGGCAGGATGTGCTCTCAGCAGGGCAGCTAAGATGGTTAAAGGACTAAAACCAAGCCCTATGAGGAACAACAGAGGAAGCTGGGAATGTTTAGCTTGGAGAAGAAAAAACTGTGTGGCATATGATGGCCATTTTTAAATATCTGAAGGGATGGCATGTAGAAGACTGGTCAAATTTGTTTTCTGCTGCTCCAACCAGAACGTCAACCAACAGATGCAAATTACAAGAAAATCGATTCCATCTATATTTATACTTGAATAGATGGTGAGTTTCCAGGATTGTCATCCCAATTGCAATACAGCCTCAGTCACATACTAGAAAAATCTGTGTCATCCAATTCTGTCAACTATGTAATTCTGCTGTACAAATGTCTGCAAACACTTTCAGTCAAATATGTACAAAAAGAATTTGCTCCAAATGATACAATTAGCTATTATTTTAAATAGTAATTTACTTGCTGATAAACTAGTGACAAACATCTATATCTATGTGCTCTAACAGTTGGCAAATAATGGCAAATTTGAAGCACTGAATTACATGTAAGTTGTGCAGCATTGTATACTGAATGTTTAGCAAATATCAGAGATCAACATGCAATGTAAGGGAAGGAACTGGGGAAACGAATACTGGCAGATGTTCTAATGTGAATTCTGATAAGTTGTTGTATCTGTGTTACAGAGGAGATGTCATCCTCCCCATACACTGAATATGTCAAATTCTGGCTTAGGAATGGAGGCTGCACTGGAAGGTTTTTATTCCCTACAAAAGACCTTCCTCTAAGCAAAGAAACAGATATCAAGAAATGATTAGCTCTGGCTGCTGTCCATGACACTAATATGTCCCCTAGTATCATTTGTTATTTAATTAATACATAAATCTGATTACTACCTGGACATGTTGGCTTAAATTCATTTAAGGATACTTTTTAAACAGCTCTTCATCTACATCACAGCTTTTTATTGAGAGAAAAGGGAAGAACATTATTTTCCTTCAAGTTGTTAAAAAAAAATGCTGTTTCCTATGCTACACCTGATCTTAGACAAAAGGCTGAGAAGCGATAAAATGCTGTTTCCTATGCAAATCAACCACATGCAAATTTAGCACAGAATAAGTCTCCAATTACATCAGTTTCTTTTTTCTAAATTTTTAATGTTTTTAAAACAAACATGTCCTTTTCACCAAATATTTTCTGAATTGTAATCACTCTAATACCACCTAAATATCAGTCAAATTTAGTAATAAAATTATTTTGTAATAAAAAGCTTTATTCAATTCAAAAATAAATAAAAAATAAACAATGACAAAAAACATACAGAACAGAACAAAACCAGTCGCAATAAAACCTATATATACAAACAGAATATGAAACCTGTTAAAAAACTTCCACATTGCATCTACTAAAAGTACATCGCTCTATATCTCATTTCGACTTCCTCTAACTTAAACAAGCATACCCTTTTCATCAAATGATTTCTAAATTGTAATCACTCTAATATCACCTGAATGTCAGTCAAATTATGCTTACATCTGTTTACAAAACAAAATAACTATACATCTATTCAACCCTTATAGCCAACTATCTTAATTCTCATTCCTCAAATCCTATGCACATAAAATCTCCTTCTTTTCTTTGTTACCAAATATTCCATATATAAGTTTCAGTCTTTCTAAAAAACAATAAATTCTAGTTTATCCCTTAATAAATATGTTAATTTAAATCCATTTTGCTACTTTCAATCCTAATAATAATAATAATAATAATAATAATAGGATTTATTTATATACCGCCCAATCACTGGGAATCCGAGCGGTTTACAACAGAAGGGATAATAGACTGTTCCCTGCCAATCTTCACTGGAAGGACTATCAATTCTTTTCCAATTCTCTGGTACACTCTTCTAGCACTAGATCTATCTTGTACAGGATACTAAGTGACTCACAGAACTAAAGATCCCACAATTCTGTAGGGATGGGGCCATGACACCTAAAAGGGCTGTTAGGAAGGATCTAATCAGGGGAATTTCTGAAAGCAGCTCAAATTGCTGAGAGGGAGGGTCTGAACAACACCCTCGCGAGACTATGTCCCGTGATGTATACAACAAGTCCACAAGAATCCCTTGAGCAATGACGCTGAGACAGACTGCTCCAATTAAGCCCAAATATTTATTAAAAGGGGAAACCCAACACCTAGAAAAGGCTCACACATACACACATACACACAATTCTCAATGAAAGTAAAGGAGGGAAATTTGGGAGAGAGTTGAGAGAGGCAAATCTACAGGAGTGGTGAGGAAGCACAACCTACAAATGGTTTACAAACCGACGAAGAAAATCCAGCAAATGCTTTGCTCAGCCAAGGACCAGAGAGACCCTCTCACAGCCTCAGGTGGTGACCACCTACCATGCAGCTGCGGACAAATCTTTTAAATTTCATCTCCCTTTCCATTTCACTTTAGAATAAAATGAAGTATCCAAAATGTGGAGAGACATCTTTAGCATTTTAAAAAATGTTTACCAGCAAGCTTCTTTCTGCCTCTGAATGAGTACCTTTGTTAAACCTTCCAATGGACAACTGGCTTAGTATTAGCTGAACAGCTGGATTCAAATATTATTAAAAAGTAATACTTGTATCTGGCAGTTTTTTTGGGGAATATAACCAGCTTCCTTTTGTTGTCTTTCAGTGCCAAGCGCAGATTTCAAAATGCAACAGTCTGAACCCCATCAGACCTTATTGGTCCTAATACAAAAGATACCTGTGGTGCAATGTACATTGTGTCTGCAAGTGGGTAAGCAACCATTCTGGAACATAGTTGAGAGCGAACTGTGTTGCATTTGTGCACTTTGGCTGCTGAATTTGGAGTAGTTCCAAAGTAGCTCATCTTTTATTCAAAGCAGGAGGAGGGAAAAGAAGAGAGATTTGATTTGGCATAGTCTCTCATCTGGAGAGCAATGAAAGTAAAAAATAAAATAGAAATAAAAATAAATACAACAATGAAAAGCCTGTCAAAACAACAAAGAAAAATGGCATAAAAGTGACAAAAGGGAAAAAAGATATATATATATATTTTAAAAATGTTGGGAAAGTCAGCACAATGGGGGGAAGGAACACAGAGAAAATCATGGGGAGACAACAAATAAAGCAGAACGATCTTGTAAATTGATTTTTAAAAACTGAAGGAATGCACACTTTGGTGTGTTTTCTCTTTCTAGCCTGTTGTACTGAAAACATGGAATCATAAGCTGTCTGAAGTCCTTATGATGAAATGTTACTTGGCTCAGGCACACAGCTGAGGGGTGGACAAATCTGCTTGGTTCACTTCCTATAATGTTTTCATTCTGTCATAATACATATCAGTATCATTGTGTTCTGGGATTAGCCTGCAAATCTGTTTTTAAAACCACATTCAATTCATGTGTGTTTCTATCTGCATTTTCTTTTTCTTCTTTTTTTAAAAAAATCCCCAATTTAAGCATTTCAAGCAGATTTCCTTAATATATGTTTTTGTGTGACTTTTTTAAAAAATGACCTACATAACAAGAAACTGAAAGGTAGTTGTACACCAGTTCAGAAATGACCTTGCTAAGTACAAATTAGGGCCTGAACAGACAGGCCAAAATAAAGCTACTTTGGGTCACTTTGGAGGTATGCTGTTTAAATGACACACGCATCTTAAGAGGCCAGAAGGCATGCCAAAACTGTGCTCCAGTCCTTAGGATTGGAGCATGGCTTTGGCACAGCTTCCAGCCTCTTAGGACGCATGCATCATTTAAACAGCATACCTCCAAAGTGACCCAAAGCAGCTTTATTTTGGCCTTTCTGTTCAGGCCCAATATGAACCAAATGAATTTGTCCCCCATCCCTACTAAAGGTTGTCCAGAAGTATCTTTTCTTTTCTTTCTTTCTTTCTTTTTTTGGAGAGGGCACATCTCCTTCTCTGCCACCTCCCTATTAAAGCCAAATTCTTTTTGCAATGGCTCTTTTATTTCTAAGTAGCTAACTCCTGGGGAGTCATGATCAAAGCATCCCGTGATCTACTGGCTAATCTCAACAAATCTTAAATTTTAAAATGACTATAGCCATAAGCACTCAGCAGAATTATTAATTATTATTATTTTCTTACATAGCTAAGTGCAGTTCATTAATCTATTTCATAATGGTAATTCAAGACAGAGATTAATGGATGGGTCAGCAAAAGAATGTTTTTCCTGGAATGTGCTATTGCTAAGCAAATTATCTGAAACAATCCATTTGTGATAAGAATGTCAGAAGGCTAAGACGGCATGGCCAACAGTAACTGATTATCAGTACTGTTATTAACACATAGAGAGGACTAGAATCTCTCCCCTTCCTCCATTTAAGGCATCTACAAAAATGAGTTTGAACAGCTTACCCATCCAGAAGTAGCCATGAAGACAAACACAGGGTTACTAAGATTTGTATGTTAACCTGAATAGTGTTTCCTTTAGCCACCAAATATAGTTATAGATTCACATGGTATGATATTACTCTGCAATGTGTTTTCTTGGACTCTTCTCTCCAGCCTTGGCTGCTACCATCTCTGAACAGCTTCCAAGCCTAGGGGATCTCTATTAAACTCATTTGCCAAGCAGAGAAGAGGGAGGAGAAAGTGACCACCTCCCATCCCTGATACCTTTTTAATCAGAGAGAATGAAGAAGAACATGGGGTCAAGATCTTGCACTGTGCACTCAGAGTGTAATGCTCCACAAATGCAACCCAACATCATTTTCCATCTCCAGCCCATGAAGACATTACTACTATGGCTGTTAGACAGTTGGGGAAATGGGACTGATCAGCAGAGAATGCCTTTCATTCCCCACTGTAGTTCTTGAAACAGAGAGAAGAGAAACATCAACCATTTCTCCCTTCCCCAGAAAGTACAGCAAGGAAAGGAGGCAGTTCCTTCTGCTCAGCTCCACCCCTGCAGATATTTAATAGCAGCAGCCCCAACCATGACTTAGTAGCTTCTAGTGGTGGAGACAGTTGTAAAGGTCTGTGCATAGACCATTATACTGCATATGCATGATACAATTTCTTGGCTGATCACTACATTTGATGGTAAAAGGAGGGAACCCAACATAGCAATGCTGTTTTCCGAAAGAAATGCATTTGTAACGTTTCACCAAGTTTAATCATCACAAGTGAACTGCCATGCAATGGAGCCATTGGGCATCTTCCAGATGGGTTTAAGAAAAGTTCTAGTCAGCTCATTCTCTAGTTCCCAAGAAATGATAAACTTAGTCAGATATCATACAAATTCAATTTGACAAAGAGCAGAGGGTGTAAAATCTAGTTAGTGGAAATTCACATGGTAGTGGCCTGCTTTAGATAAAATTTGAGATGAGAAATGCCTTCATTAGGTTCACCAAACTGTTATAAATATGATATATGAATGCCATACATGTTCTCATATGACCAGGTATGATGGTACCAAAATTAGGAGACAGGGCAAAACATATTCCCAATGTATGGTTTCTTAGAATTGCTATCATGTGTGATTCTATAGTTGCAAGATTGAAATGAAGGTTAATTGAAGAGAACAGTTGTTACAAGTATTAACTTTTACCATGTTGGGCTACAGCTTTTAATAGTTTCTCTCCATTTCCATTGACCAGAGAGTTGGGTTATTCTGAAATGTATTTAATTGCTTTCCAAAAGCTCACACAGATACAAAATGGTCAATTCACCAGACCAGATTTTGGAACTTTTTCTTTCTTCCCTCATCATTTACCCCCATGAACAGTTCTGAAAAAACTAAAAAAGTTATGCTAGTTTTGTAAAATATTAGTGATTGCAGTATGAGATGTCCACCTCTGACTTAAAATTTTTGTTTATTGAATATATAGCTTCCTTATTTGTAATTTGCTTCAGATAAATGTCACTTTTCAATTGCCAGTACATGAGAATGTGAAAGGTCTGCATAGCAGGCATGAAACCTTACTACATTCTATTGTTTTGAACCAAAGTGCTAAAACTGATCCACAGTAGCTTTATTTTCCTTTGACATTTTCTAAAGATGAAACTGGCATGAGTGTGGGAAAGAAGAATCATGGAAGAAACCATAATAATGTGTTCAAGGCCCATCCAGTCCAAACCTCTGCCATGCAGGAATGCACACTCAAACCATTTCTCTCAGATGGTCATCCAGCCTCAGTTTATAAATCTTCAAAGAAGAAGGCTCCAACACACTCTGAGGCAGTGTATTCCCCTGATGAATAACTTTTAACTGTCAGGACGTTTTTCTAATGTTTAGGTGGAATTTTTTCCCTGTAGTTTGAATCCATTGCTCTGTGCCCTAGTCTCTATGGCAGCAGAAAATAAGCTTGCTCCTTGTTCATTCTGACATACCTTCCAATATTTAAACATAGTTTTCATGTGACCTCTTAACCTTTTCTTTCTCAGCCTAAACATACAATACTAAGCCTATGGAGACATAGGGCATGGTTTCCACACATTTCTCTGTTTCAGTTGCCCTTCTCTGGACATATTCCCATTTGTTGATATCCTTCTTGAAATGTTGTGCCCAAAACTGGACACAGTATTCCCAGCGAGGCCTAACCAAAGGAGGAAGCTTATTGCTTGGTGTTTTAAATTGGGTCCAACCTCCTGGGCTGCAGCCAGGATGTGGGATGGATGCAGGAATTATCACACACTAAATCACTGCCAAATTGCTGGCTGCCATCAACCCGGGTCCGAGCCAAGTCCAAGCCATGTTCCACCAGTACTTTTTAGAAGTCAGAAAGCCTTCTGACTTCTAAAAAGTGCTGGTGGAGTGGTCTTGGACCCAGGCTGATGGCAGCTGGTGATTCAGCAGTGATTTAGTGTGTAACAATCCACGTCTTCATCCTGTGTCCTGGCTGCAGCGTTCAAGGCTGGAGCCAATTTAAAATGCCAAGTGATAACTTCCAAGAATAGAGTGGTACAGTCGGCCCTTGGTATCCATGGGGGATCCATTCCAGACCCCTTCCCAGATACCCAAATCCACAGATGCTTAAGGCTATGTTGTCCCCAATAGTGGCACATGCACATGGCTTCACCACCATTAGCGACAGCCCCTGTTGTCCCATGGAACTAAATCGCAGTGTGGCCACATGCACTTGACACCACAGGACAATGGGGGCTTTCTCTAATGGTGGCGTGGCTGTTTGCACATGCTGCCATTGGGGACAACACAGGCTTGCCATACGTGGATGCTTGAATCTGTGGATGGCAAGTCCAAAAACCAAGGGCTGACTGTACTGCTGCTTCCCTCAGTCTTGACATGAAACTTCCACTGATTCAGCCTAGACATATTGTTGACTCCAGGAATTTTCAAAGGCTATTCCAGTGGCTCTGAGATTACATTTGCCAGTTCTTGGATGAAATTCATCTGGCCCTGGAGACTTGGGAGTGAAACACATAGACAAAATAAAGTGGATGTGGCTTTAGATGATTCATGAGATGAAAGTGGCTGGGAAGTGAAATGAAGCTGCACTCTGAGGCTAAAAATGGAACAAAAAGAAGCGGGGATACTGTGATTCAAGGCAGAAAATATATGCATCTTCAGATTGGCATATAAACAGACCTGCACTAGCATGGGATTGCGGCAAAGCAAAAACATGATCACCAATAATGCAATGGATGTAACTGCAACATACACAAACCAGACAGTCCAGGGCACAAGGTGAAGGAGGGGTGAAGGGGGCATGTATGGGGAGCCTCCATGATTGCGCTTTGTGACTGGGCGCACCAATGCACCAATGAACTGTACAAGCAGTGCATTACAGGTGTAGTTGTGTGGTGGATCATATGGATTGGTGTCCAATGGAATGGCATCTGGGCAGGATGAGAAAGGTAATCAGAGGTCTCTGATGGTGTGTTTGTATAGTGGTGCACATGCATGGTGGGCATGATGGTGTAAAAAAAATTGCACAGTGTGGCTTGATACTACGCAGTGTGGACAGACCATGAGTGTTTGGGCCACCTTCGATGTAGGTGGTGTGGACAAAGCATTTTGACTTGCTTTCAGATAACACATGATAGAACTGCTTTTTCTTGCCTATCTGCTCTGGCTCTTGGATTCATTCAGAATAGCCAGATATTCCTGTACTACCTCTCTACCTATTCTGTGCTTGTTTATTATCTTGTTTGGAAATTGGTCTGCAATTATTTTGTTTGTAAATTAGTAAAATTATCTTGTTTGTAAATTGGTCTGCAATTGGGCAGGGAGCTTTGTGACTAGATTGCTGCAATGTGAACAATGAAATTTGTGGAAAGTAAGTGACACAGCTTTAGGTGGTCATCTAATCCATGGTGCACAACATGGACAGAGGTGTGTAAATCTATTTAACAATTTTTCTGTTGTTATGCTTCTGTAAATATTTCATATGTGGCTTTGTCTGAATCTACATTAGGGTTGTATCTCAGCTCCATTATGTAATATCTTTGCCACAATTTGACCCTTTTGCTTGCACATACATTTATTTTTATCCAAAATAATTTCACTTTGGACAACTATACAGGACCCACCCCCTATTACACAGCCACATTGACAGAAGGGTTGTTTTTTTCCCTATCATGTGTACCTGTTTGCCATATCTGTTTATGACTGCAGCTGGAGAGGCAGAGGGAGTTTTTCATTCCCACAATGTATGTGCATATTCACATATTTATTTAATCAAACAGCCTTTGTTTTCTCTAAATTCTGATTGCTCACCTCCACATCTATAAAATGAAGCTGCTAGAGCTGGGGCAAGTGAAATGCCAAGCTGTGAATGTGTTCAATGGTATGTATGTGAAGGCTCACATAACAACAAATCTAAAAATAACAAAGGCAAGGAAAAGGCCACACCTCCTTTTCCTGATGCTACTACAAAAAAGGGAGCTACCCTTATGTGGCAGGAAGGACCAGGTGGCCTAGGTGACCGCTGCACTTAGATGACAACCCAACCACCTGCCCCTAACCTCCATTCCATCACAATCTCAATTCAGGGGTCAAACCACCAGTCATTCCCAAAAACATTGGAGTAAACTGCAGTTATTTTTTTTTAAAATCACCTTGAAGTCCCTAGGAATTGAAAAGTAGTGTTTTCACATCAGAAGGAGAGCAAAGTTGTATGTTCCAAAAGGATTGGGATTCAGGTAAGGGTGCATTATTTAGCCTGTGTAGATTCAACCTTGGAGAGAAAGGAAACCAAATCAAGCACTGTGGCATTCTTTTAACCCAGATGTTGGAGCCCTGGTGGCATAGAGGTTAAATGCCAGTAGTACAGCCACAACTTTTGGAGGCGTCTGCCATTTGAACACCATGCCTCCAAAGTGGTCAGGAAGCTGCTTCATTTGGCCTGTCTGTTCTGGGCCTCTGAGAGTTATTCTGACAAGCCAGTAGGAGAGAGAGAGAAAGGGTCGCAGTATGGTTCAATAAGGATTCTGACTAGGAGAAGAAGTGTACTCAAGTTTGCAGAGAGGAAGCTATGATAAGCCTGCAACTGTTATATTAATAACTACACTAAGTTTGAACTAAAATACCTAAGCTATTTTTTAACTGAATGTTATTTAATAAAGTTACTGTTTATTTGTTATAATAGATGTCTCTGCCTTAAGGAGTTCTAGACATTATAAACAAAGACAAACACACTACCTAAGATATTGAGAAAGACATGGGAAAATATTAAAAGGCTGAAAACAGGGGAGGTGTCAATGACCAGAGGCCTTTGGTAAAGAAGAGGTAAAAGGTAACCTCAAGTTATAAGAAAGGTCCTGTAAAGGAGTGGAGGTAGCAGAGAGGGATGAGCGAGCTGAGGCAGGGCAGGCAGACCCTGGGGAGTCAGGAGAGGGAAGAGCGGGAGGGAGCACACAGCTGTGGGCTGGAAGGTAATTAGGGTCCCCGCCCAGATGGGGGAGAAGACACCCAAGGGAGGATATAAGGCCGGAGGAGAGGCGTCAGGGAGGAGGAGAGTTTGTGGAAGACGGGGCCGCGGAAGGCATGGGAAGAGGGAAAGGAGATGACGACATTGACCAGAGCCGAGACCGGCAGGAACAGGGAGGTCCCCCAGTGGGAGGCCGAGTCCGGGTAGGACCCGCCCTGATAGCCCATCCGGTGTGTCCCCATTGAGGAGGAGCGGGAAGTGGGAAGCCTGTGAACCCCGAGCTAGGGCAGCTCCGAGGAGGGTCGGGCTTAGGCCAGGAAATGTGGTGGGAAGCCCGAGGAGAAGTCTCACCGCCGGGGCGGCTGGACCAGAGAGAGCAAAACGAGTGGGCCTATCGACCTCCACGGCCCAGGACCCTGTGAGCCGTGTGGGAGTATTGAATTGTAAATCATAGAATCATAGAATCATAGATTCATAGAGTTGGAAGAGACCGCAAGGGCCATCCAGTCCAACCCCCTGCCATGCAGGAAATCCAAATCAAAGCATCCCTGACAGATAGCCATCCAGCCTCTGTTTAAAGACCTCCAAGGAAGGAGACTCTATCACCCTCCGAGGGAGTGCATTCCACTGTCGAACAGCCCTTACTGTCAGGAAGTTCCTCCTAATGTTCAGGTGGAATCTCTTTTCCTGTAGGCCGGGACTTTCCAGTGAAGTAACTTGGGAATCCGGAGGGGCCTGTAGGCTTGGGTGACGCAACCCAGTAAAGTTGCCTTGTTTCAGCATTCACTTCTGGTCTCTGTGTGAGTTTGTTTAGCCCCTTTCAAGGAAGGGTCTGGGGGCATGGAGCCTGCCTCCGTCAGAGCTACCCCCGGACAGGGGAAGCTGCCCATAGGTTCCATCACATGAGAGTAGAAAGAACGCCAGTCACTACTATGTAGCATATTAGGGAGGGTTAAAACAATTTTTAAAAATTTATTTACAGTATTTATACCCCACTCTTCAGCCTAAAGTCTCTCAGAGCAGCTTACAGATAGTTATTCAGATGGTTCCCTGCCCTCAGGCTTACAATTTAAAAAGACATGACACAGAAAGAGAAGGGAATGGTGGTAGGGAAGGGGATCAAGTATGCACAGTGATCTCCAAGTGTTCACAGACTGACACCAAGTGTAACTTTTGTTTTTTCATTACCACTACAGTTCAAATGTTTTTTCATGTACCACTACAGTTCAAATGTGTTCATGTTACATCCATTGCTCAAAACATAGATGTTTGTGGTTGTATATATCAGTGATATATCAAAGTCTTTTACTCTAAGACTCAAGTCAAGTTTTAAGTCTCTACCTTTAAGGGTCAAAGCAGATGGGCAAGAAGGAGCAGTAAGAAGTTGCTCCAAGCCCAATCGTCCCAGCTCCACAGCGAACACATGCCATGGCCCTGAAGGCACCTCCTGCCACAGCCCCAAATAGAAGTGGAAAAGATCCTTTTGGGGCTGGATCTGGGCCACGTTAGGCAGCTCTGGGACAGTTTCCAATCAATCTGGGAGCATGCAACCCTGGCGATCAATGGGGTGACAGATGTCGCAGCCAGATCGCCCTCACATCCATGCCATACCCGTGGAGTGGCTGGAAGCTACCCCTGTCTGCCCTTCTGTTTCAGGAGTCAGGACTATGTCTCAAGTCCTTCAATGATACTTTCATGTCAAACCTCAAGTCAAATCTCAAATCTGGGAGCCAACTATAATAGAAAAAAGGAGGTGGTGGTGGGGTGTAGGTGGTGGTGATGGAGTTTCAATAACTAGACAATCAAGACGTTGTGCACAAATTTAGGTAAAAATAAATAAAATTATAAATGGAACACACATACTTGGTGCATGGTCAAATATGAATGAAGAGCTTTAGAAGCATTTTTTTGTCTCAGGCCTGTTGCCTAACACATTTGTTGTTTCCTTCTGTGAAATGTTATGAATGTGTTATGTTACTGAACCAAGGCCAGCAAGTTGGTGGCTTAAAATATACAAGTTGTGAATCGAGTCAAGACAGTTTATTGCTGAGTGAAGTCATTAAAGTGACTTGAGTCTGCCTTGAATCCAGGTAATTTGACTTGAGTCTACATCACTGGTACATATACATACACAGAACAGACTCACAGATCATGTTAGAGGAGAACCCTAACTCAGAATGTCCGAATGAAGTGTGTTGGTGCCACTTTGCTTAGTCCACATATGTACATACATACATGTGTATGAAATTGCTTGCAGAATTAAAAATAAATGTCTGAAAATAATACAGAATCTGCCACTTGGACTTAAATCAAACCCTCAATTACTTTGCTTGAGGCTAATGCTTTCTGTAAGTGGCCTTTCAAAATCTACTTCCGTGTTTGCAACTGTAAGACCTTTGCAAAAAAAATTTCCTAAAGGGAAGACAATTTCTTCAACAGGCTAGCTAAATTTTGCATCCTCTGCCATGTTCTAGATTTTATGTAATTTCAGGGCATTATGTGTGGGAAAATGTCAGGCAACAAGTTTGTAAAGGTGTCTTTAGTGGGGAGGGGTTAGAAAAGTCCCCCCAAAAGTTTTGATTACCTTCCACTCAGTTCTGCATAACTTCACCTGTTTCCCTATATTTCATGTTTTATTAAATTTTCTTTCAATCTCCTCTGGACAGCCGAAATTCAAAATAAGTATGTGCCCCTGCAGGAGGAGCTGGATATAAATGCCATGAAAACAAGCAAATGCAATATAAATAGATACAGATCATACAATACTAAGATGTCCATAGTTATCATCATGGAAATCTGATCACAAGAAGAAATATCATATGAATGGGATGTTGATATCTTGGTGTCTGGTTCCGCAGGCATGCTGTGTGAAAAAAATGGGCAGTCTCATTAGGGTGGCATATAAGGTGATTCCTAAACAGATGATCTCCTTACACACAACACACACAACACACACACACACACACACACACACACACACACACTGCTCCACCTTGACTCACTCTAGCCATTATTGGATACAATGCAAATTTCATGTTAGCTAAATGAAAAGCTATTTAATATGTTTGGAGCAAGGGTATAGATTGATTTAGGACGGCATTTCATCTTTGCTATTATGGCTCTTGGCATGCCTCCTTTTCTCTGCTGTTCCAAAAAGAGTTTAATTATACTGTGAAATATAGAAGGAATGCAGCTCCTCTAGGAGATGATTAAGCCCTCTTGCAATTAAAAGCAACCAGCCTCTGTTGTATTGCTATTATTTACAATTAGACATCAAAACAGAGTGATAAATGGAATTAGTGTAGAGTACATGCTGTACTTGCAGCAGGAAACTCTTTCTTGTCCTATGCAGAGAAGTCCGGGCATGGTTAACTGCTATGCAAAGGAAGCTATAGACCAGGGACTGCCATAACAGAAATGAGGTTAACTGGTGATTCTTCAGTGGAGATAGTGCCTAAGAGGATCCATGTGCTGATCTTAACTGTAAGCTCATACTTCTGAGAAAGAGTCCATTCTTCTCCAACAAGAAAGCAATAGTCATATTCTCATCTATATCCAGCTCAACTGGAGGACTAGAAAAGAAGGTTTTGCATGTGTTTTGCTGAAGCCTGAATTCTGAAGTGAATCAGCTTTTGATTTGGATGCAGATTTAATCATGTTTGACTTGACATGTGCACTTTTCTTTTTACAGAAGAAAGCAGAAGTACGTTCTGCATGACAAACAGAAACAGCACAGCATCTAACTCAAATTAACATGGAAACAAATGTATATACAAATATGTAGTATATTTGTGTGTATGGGTGTGGGTGTATACATACATACATACACACACAATGTTCATGCATATATTTCTAGTTTGCACATGATTCTACAGGAAGATCGAACAGTTCTTGTATCACTCACTGCACCAAAAACAAACCTATCTAAACATAAAAACATTTAGGGCAAAAAGTCTACATTTAGCTGTCACTTGAAATGAAGATAGTGCCAGTTACATCTTCTACCACAAAGAGCTCTGTGGGCCGATTGTCACTATAGAGAATATTCTCCATTTCCATGATGGGCAACCTCTGAGAGTAATTTTTCCTCTTTTCCCAACCTTGGAGAGTTAAAACACTAAAAATTATTTTGTTCCACAAATTGTAAATTATGCCTCCAGAAGAATACAGCAGCACAGTGTTGTGTTTAAATATAATGTGCTTTAATACAAAAAGGCAACCCCATATGACTAACAGGAAATGACCAGGTGCTGTTCTTTTACTTTATTGTGGCTGCCACCTATAGTTAGGAAATAACTAGTTATTTGGAACATTTCATTATTAACTTAGATTTTTCTCCTGTTGTGATTTGAGTCACTAGATTTCCTGATTAATGCTGAAGTTAATTCTACACTTCAAGAAACTAATTATTTTGAAATGTTAGAATTTGTTAAGCCTAATTGGTCTCCCTCATGCAGGTTCAGTGAAACAGCAAAGCAGGAAGGTCCTCAGCAGAGGAAGTTTAAGGTTTGGATGAAATGAGTCACATGGAACTTTTGCTGTCTAGGCTTCACTACTTGTTGTATCATGGCTGTCTTTGCTTTTGGACAAGGAAACGAGATACAAAGGATTCTAAACATCTGGCACAAGATCAGCAGGAAAACATTTAATGAAAAATGAATAAAATACAATTGGGCAAGGGAATGATTCATGGAATTATAGAATCACAGACTCGGGAGGGAAAGCCAAGACCATCTAATCCAACCTCCTGCATGCAGGAATATATAAATAAGGTGCTCTTGAGAAATGACCATCCAAACTCTGTTTCTTGCAAAGAAGAGTCCACCAGTCTAATCAGTATACAGTGGACCCTACATGTTAGCTAGGGCTAGGAGCACAGGACCCCCATGGAAGTGGAAAAACCACAAATAAAAAAAACCCACTTCTTTTTGCCTGAGAGAACAACTCTATAGGCATCTTTAGGTCCTCCAGGGCAATTCTATGGTAAAGCTGTGCCAGAAGTTGACCAGGATGAGGGAGAAACAGTAGTGAGTATTCTTTGAGTCTGGTCTGTCAACCAGTTTCAAGGCCACCTAAGAACAGCACTGTCTAGCTACCTTTGGCAGCTTGTTTGCAAAAATATCATTGGGGACTTCATCAAAATCTTAGTAAAAACAAGATATACTACATCAACAACATTCCCTCGATCTATCAAGCTTGCAACTTTATCATAATAACATTTGTCTGGCAAGACTTATAATGAGAAAGCCAATAACATGTTCCATTTTCAGCTGCAGACGCAGCTCTGCTGAATAAAGAAAAATAGTATTAATAACATAAAATATTTTAGAGGCATGACTCTTTTTATGATATTGTATATTAGCACCAGTGAAATATCCAACTGACTGCTATTTTTTTTTTATGAACAGGCTACAAGACTAATGCAGCTAGGAATGCTGAAAAATTCTGTGCAGGCCACATTTTCAAGTGAATCAACATATTTTAAATTTTGTGGAGCAATATACACTTGTCCCTCCATATTCACTAGGGTTAGGGGCACAAGACCCCAATATGTAACAATCGCAAGTAACAAAAACACCATATTTTTACCTGAGATCATACCTCTATAGGAATCTCTAGGTCCTCCGGTGCAACTCTGTGGTCAACATCCAACAGACACTGACCATAGAACTGCACTGGAGGAGCTATAAATGCCTAGCAGATTACTATCTCTAGGAATCTCTAGGTTCTTCAGTGCAACTTCTGGTTAAGGTTGACCATAGAGTTGCACTGGAGGACCTAGAGATTCCTAGAGAGAACATATTAATCAAATTCGTGAATAATCAAATCCGCAAATATCAAAGTCGCAAATATGGAGGGATGAGTGTACAGCAACTGGAACACTGTTATCTTTGGACTGGATGTTTGCATTTTCAATACAGGAAGCTGCCTCATTAATAAGGACTTTATCACAAGAGAAATGGAAGGCAAATCAGACTGGGAGAGTAGTGGCTTTCTCTGTGCTGCTGCACATGCCTTTGTAGCACTTCCATTCTCTTCCGAAAGGAAGACGACCTTCAAAGTCTGCCTTTTGCCGAATTTATTTTTCTTGTTTAGCAAAAGGCACACTTAGGGGCAAAACAGACTTTCTCAAAGGAGCAGCTCAAAGCCGTCCCTTTCAGGGCCGAATCATGACCATGGCAATTGCACACTGCGGCCCTGATCCAGTGCTTTGCCAGCTTGAAAAGAAATGACAAAATGTTGCTCCTTTGAGAGCTGACAATAAGGTGCCCTTGCTGCCATGGCAGCACTTTCTGGTGCTCCTTTTGGCATGTGTCACTTGAACACCATGCCAAAGGTGTGCTGTGATGCCACCTGAGTGCGGTCAGGCGGGAGGTGTGACACAGACATGGAGACAGCTTCGGGGTGTGTGTCATCCAAACACCACGCCTGCATACCACCCTCACTCTGGTGCTTCAGTCTAGTCTGTTTAGCTCCTATTATAGTCTTCTCTCCTCAAGAAGAAAATGGAAGTGCTATAAGGGCATGGACAGCAGCATGGGCAGACATACTAAGCTGCAATTCTTCCATTCTATTCCACCTACCTTTTCTCATGAGGTAAAGTCCAAAGTCAGCTTACTGATCCATCTACATCCTATTTTTCTACAGTGCCAAACTGATTATCATTACAGATGAAAACCTTTCCCAACGCTACCCATATATATGAGTGATCTGAAGTTAGCATTGTTCGTGTGCAAAAATGTACTCTTCTACTGAGTTATAGTCTTTTCCCATGTATATCTGCATAGTATTACACTGTATTATAATATTTCTCTTAATACTGCCAAAGAGAGATATTATTATACATTGCAAAATGCTCCGAAATCCTTGAATGTTTAATGAACAGTATGGAAACCTTTTATAATGATGATGACCTTACACAATGACATCACCTATTTCTGCCTTTCATTTGAATCTGGGACTGTGCATATTTCAACAAGATTTTCTTCCTGATGAAGGATTGAAAGTTAAGTAAAAGAGACTTGAGGAGCCTGCTAAAAATTGTATCTGTCTTAATTATGTGAAAGTTAGGTTACAGTGTAGAGGAGAAACGCCACAGAGTTAACAAAGTGTCATGATTGCTTGTGACTTCTGCATTTAACTATTATCATGAGATGGAAAAAAGAAAATGTCATGTGGGTTGCAATTTTGCTTAGAGTAAAATGTAAGCCCAGGCATTTTAGCATATAATTGGCAAAGCAGAAACACTTAAATGATTGTTATGGACTCTCTTCTTGTCAACATTTGATTTTCAGGGGTTTAGCCTCTGGATCCTTTGCGGAACTTTACCAATTTACTTCCTATGGCTCACGGGCTTTGTAATAAATTTCAATGTTTCTTCACAGTTCCCTCTGGACCCTTGCCTTAGAGGCTTGACTTCTGATTCACATTGGGTGATGCTACACTTTAATCTCTTCAGTTTAGATTAGCGATCATGGAAAGGGAAGCAAATACTAATTGAAATCACTTTGGGAGATGAACATTCATTACCCCTTTGTTCTGGTTTGAGCTTTTTTATATGTAATTTCAGCATTAGACAAGCAAAAGATCTTAAAAATATTATTTGCATTCTTTTCTAGTTCACTTGGATGCAGTGTCTGGGCAATTGAATAAACACCTGTACCTACATAGTATGTGTGTCTGATCAGTGGATAAGGCATTCCCTTCACTTAT
This sequence comes from Sceloporus undulatus, assembly GCF_019175285.1. NCBI lineage: Eukaryota > Metazoa > Chordata > Lepidosauria > Squamata > Phrynosomatidae > Sceloporus > Sceloporus undulatus. The sequence continues at coordinate 40,152,425 of NC_056528.1, read as the reverse complement.
GTGTTACAAATACTGTTTTAAAAAAAGGAAAGGAAAAATGCCCTTGCTGTGCCTTTCTTTATAGTAACATTCTATGATCACTCATTGTCACCACAAAGTTCCCCAGAGTCACCCCAGTACTTCTAGATTTCAGTCCTGTATCTCAATGACATGAGAATAGGGGAGTGAGAAAGTCATTCCTCATAGGGCATGGTTTCCAGACCCTTCACCATCTTAGTCTCCCTCCTTTGGACACGCTCCAGTTTCTCAATGTCTTTTGTGAATTGTGGTGCCCAGAACTGGACACAATATTCCAGGTGGGGCCTGACCAGAGCAGAATACAGTGGCACTATTACTTCCCTTGATTTAGAAACTATACTTTTATTGATGCAGCCTAAAATTACATTGGCCTTTTTAGCTGCCGCAACGCACTGTTGACTCATGTTCAACTTATGGTCTACCTGGACCCTTGATCCCTTTCACACTTAGTTTCATTCAGCCAGGTGTTCCCCCATCCTATATCTGTGCATTTCATTTTTCCGCCCTTACATTTCTCCCTGTTGAAGATATACTATATCCACAGCATTCCCTTCATCTATCAAGCTGGTAATTTTATCCGAGAGAGAGAGAGAGAGAGAGAGAGAGAGAGAAAGAGATCAGGTTTGTCTGGCATGACTTGTTTCTCTGAAACCCATGTTGACTTTTTGTGATTATGGCATTGCCTTCTAGATGTTCACAGATTCTCTGTTTAATGATCTGCTCTAGAATCTTTCCTGGTATTGATGTCAGACTAACTGGACGATAATTGTTCAGATCCTCTTTTTTCCCCTTTTTGAAAAAGGGGTCAATGTTTGCTCTCCTCCAGTCTGCTGGGACTTCCATTCTCCACAATCCAGTGTCATACTTGCTTCTGAAAGGACTGCATATATATGGTCAGCTGGGAAGGTTAGATCATGATATAGATTTATCTATATCTGTCTGCCAGACATACTGTTATTTCCTTTAACTCCAAGGACAAATCCCTTGTGGTAGTATATCTTGTAGTTGTTTATAATACCCATCAACCTAAGACCAAGTGCATTTTCTTCTTTTAAAACATTTTTTTAAAATCTTGAATGGGTTGTGCATTCTAACTAAGGAGAAAAATCTGTATGCATTCTGCAATGCCAACTGACACAGAAAGGAATTTAGGGGAAGGATTGTTGAAGATGAACTGAGTCTGGGGTATCTGACCTTTCTCTCCAGGAAAATGGGATAGAATTTGGGAAGGCACCTTGAAGGGAGGAGGAACTCCCAAATCATTCTCTAAGTTCCTGAGGTATTATCTATCTTGGTTGGTCAGGGGAAGTTGTCCTTTAGGGGAAAGTTTGGTTTTTAACTCCCAGGAACAAGTTGAAGGGTTTGATGGAATTTAGGGGCAGACACAATATCTGCACTCACACATGATACAAAAAATGTACCTGGGATATTTAGTTTTGGAATATCTTCTTTCTTCCTGAAGTTCACTCCTGCCATGCTCCTATGTGAACTTTCACCACAGTGTTCATAAAATTCTCTAGTCTTTTAATTCTGAATTTAATTTAATTTTGAATATATCTAAGAGTACGTGATTGTATCTTGTTGAATCTTACTTTCTACATCTGAAATTGTTCCTGCTGTGCCAGCCACATCAAAAGATCAAACATGCATATCTTGATAACTTCAAGGGCTAGGCTGTGGGTAGCAGTCTAAGGTCATCCAGGAGCTGGAAAACACGGGCCTGTAATTTGGGGAAACAGCAAGTCAGGAATAAAAACAACAACAAGGATGCAGGATCATGGAGCAAGCCAGTAGTTATAAATGCATAACAAAAGGATACATCAATATACATCAGTTATATTAGGATAAAGCTCAAGTGGAACAGGAAGCTCTAAAACTCTCTCTTGTCTTGTCATCCAAACTGTACAGAGTCCATTTAAGAGGAGGGAATCCTTTTAAAAGCATGCTACCATACACAGTCTATTATTTCCCCATATGGCTCAGCAATTCTATCAAGTACACTCAATGAAGTAAATGATAACAAAATAACAAAATAAGCTATTGTGGTAGAATTCAAAGATATAGCTGTGTTAGTTTGCAATATCAGTATGTAGAAAGATATCTTGGAACATCTTTTTGTCTAACTGAAAGAAAGATGTGACTGAGGAAGACTGCTGCCAACTCCTTTCTTTCACTTAGTCTAAAAGGTGCTACAAGTTCTTTCAACAAAATAAGCTATTGGCATTGCTGGTGATGGTGCAAATTGCTATAGAGCTTTTCACTGTTGCATTATGTACCCACCTGGAAAACATTTGTGTGAAAGCAACCATAATTACCTCTGTTCAGGACAGAGTTAACTCCCACCTCCCGCTAGCAGCTGGCTTTTCTCTCCTTCCTTGCAAAAAGAGAGTAAGCAATCTCTCCTCCAGCTTTCAGCTGCACAATCTCTAGCGTGGCCAACTGAGAGAACTGCGGTGTCTTTAAAATTAGTGTCACCTTATTTGCCTTTTCAGGTTCATTTATGTCACTTGCCACAGGAGCCAGAGTGCAATTTCTTTTTAATCATTTCCTTATTCCCCCTTGAAAAATCCCAGCCTTAGCCAGTTCAAGAGTGATACAGAAAAGGAAAGAAAGCCCACCTGTACTTAATTTGGTTCCCTTTCATCAGAAACTTCACTGAACTACAGAGTCACTCTGTTAGGCCACAGATGTTGATGCAGCTCCTGACATCAGCTGTCAAAAACAGCACTTCCTAACCACCTGCTATTTGCATGCAAAACATGCCTCCCTGTTGAGACTCAAACTGTAAACACATTTTGGGGAGAAAATAACTGTCTTTGTCTTCAAGAGACAAGACTCATTTGTCTGCTTGCTTGCTTGCATAGGGAATGCAAAAATTACAGCAAGAGAATCCATGAGGGAAGTAGTCTTCCAAACAGAGCACATGTTTTGTGACTTTATGGATGCAAGGAATTTTAAAACATGAAGAGGTCATTCTATAAGAATGGTTCCATGAGTCTTCAGATGTTACTGGACTGCACCTCCCTTTATCCTTGCACAGTGGCCACACTAGCTAATGGCACTAGCAGCAACAATTCAGCCACTTTGAGAAATGAAGGCTGGAAACCTTTGTCCTTGGACATAGGCTATTATATCCCAAATCCATCCCATTGATCTGTTCTGTTTCATGTTGTCTCTTGTGCAGCAAAGCAAATTCTCTGAGATGTTACTGAACTGCAACTCCCCCATTCCTCACCAGTGGCTGTGCTGGCTGGAAGCCATAACACAATAACTTCTGGAAAGTTGTATTTCACCCACTCCTATACTACAGATAGAATGGCAATGGTTCACATTTCAGATGGCAATAGGAAAGGGTGGCATTGTTGTTTCAGTTCATTATAGATCAAATTCTCTAAAGTGTTCTGGGATAGGAAAATGTGGACCCAGGTGGAAGATTCCCAGTCCTATCTGAATAGTACAAGAGACTAGGGAGATTATCACACAGGGGTTATCCCATCCTTGTCCCATTCCTATCCCATCCTTCCTGTGCTATTGGAGGAAGGACTTTCAGACAACATCAAGCAGATCTCTTCATTAACCTGTCTGAAAAGCATGATTGACCACTATTGCACAAAAGACTTTCAAGATTATGTCATGCAGATCCCACCATTAACCAGTCATTAAAGTGACATTGGCCAACATTTTGCATTAACATGTTTGCGTTATTTCAGTGCCACTTTAATTACTTTTAATGCTTTAAAGATTCAGTGGCTTAGTGGTTATGATGCCAGTTCTGATGTTGGGAGATTGGAAGATTGGCAGTTTGAGGCCCAGGTGCTGCATAACTGGGTGAGCTCCTATCACTAGTCCCAACTTCTGCTAACCTAGCAGTTTGAAAGCATGCAAATGCTAGTAGATCGATAGGTACCACTTCTCAGTGATTAGATAATGCACAGATATAGGATGGGAGACACTTTGCTAGACAAGCAGTTCATATGAAACAGATCTAGGAGTCTTAGTATAGTCAGCAGTGTGATGCAACAGCCAAGAAAGCCAATGTGATTCTTGGTTGCATCGACAGGAGTATAGTGTCTAGATCAAAGGAAGTGATAGTATCATTGTATGCTCTCCACTGTGTGCCCTCTGTATGCAGAATAGTTCTTATGTTACTCTAAAAGGTGAGGGGCATTGGGGGTCCCCAGCTGCAATGTCAGCATTTCCTTTGAAACTTGGAGAAATTATAACTCAAAGGAGGCTTGCAAAAAGGAGGTAACTGAAGGATTTTTTCACTTATTTATAGCAGTAATAACTGTAGAGAGTGCTCTAGTTTCAGTAAATAGTGTTTTATTTAGAAATGTGCCAGTGTGCATGCAAACATACAAGAACTGAGGTGACCTTAAGAATAATCCATGGCTATTAGAAAGAAAGGTGTGGAAGGTTGGATAGAGGTAAGTAGGGGGTTAAAAGGACAGTAATTACCAGCCCTGAAGAGAGGTCTGTGGAAAATGCAAAGTGTTTCAGACCATGTATGTGGGTTACACAGAGGGAACCCTGGTCTGTGGTTAAGGCTGGGATGGATATTTATACCCCATTTCATCCCCTTGAGTGGTATGCTGTGTTATATTCAGTGACAAAGGTCTTAATGGCTTTTCCAGGGGACTGACAAAAGAGTTCAGAATGGCTGAAAGCTTTAAGTCCAGAGTGCCAATACATTTATTAGATTTGAGACAATCTCTTAATGATCGCTCTGGAAGTGACTGTAGGAACAGTGTCATACAGTGAAGTATGGACACTGATTGTTTTTTTGATACAACTCGCTTTTATACCATTGTAAGCAGAAAAGTAGAGAGTCTCGGGGGGGGGGGGGCAGAATATCACCAAACCCTTTTAGTGTTGATCTTAGTTTTATCTAGGGCTCCACATGTCCTTCAGTCAGCATAGCTCCTTCACATGTATAACATCTAGTTTCCACAGGTCATCATGACCCTAAAATATACCCAACTCTTGGTATTAGTTATAATAATAATAAATAATTTATTTATAGCCCACCCAATCACGAGGAATCCGGGCAGGTTACAACAGTAAATATACATTATTATTATTATATTAGTTATGAAGCTGCATATATAGCAAGAGTAGTGCAGGGTATGCTTACATTTACATTATTCCTTAATTAAGATTTTGGAAAGAATCTTCTCTGATACTCATGAATAAACTGAGACATATGTTTCCTCCTGGGGTTAGGCTTTAGGAGCCCTGGTGACAAAGTGGTTAAATGCCTGTACTGCATCCACTCCCTCACAAACCATCAGGTTGAGAGTTCAGTCCCAGCCAAGGGAGATCAAGCTCAACTGAGGCTTGCATCCTTCCATAGGTCGCTAAAATGAGTACCCAGCTTGTTGGGGGCAATTAGTTTACACTTTGTAAACTGCTTAAGTGCACTGATAAGCAGTGTAGAAATGTACATGCTATTGCTATTGCTATTTTCTCTAGCAATCTCTAGATATTCCAGCACAACTTTATGGTAAATTTTCAGCAGAATGTATCTAGGGATTCATTAATCAAATCCACAAATAATTAAAGCCACAATTGTGGAGGGCCAAATGTATTTACTCCCTGTGCTTCTGCATTAGATTAACATAAGAGGGAGCTACTGGGCCACCCTCTTCTGAAATGTTAGGACTATAACCTGAAGCCCTGTATTATAATGCAGTAATATTCCTGGCAGCTCCAGGTGGGGATTGTCTTTCTCACCATGCTTACATGGAGATATCTAAGAAGCACCTTTCTGCATAAACAGAAGAGCAGCAAAAATAATGGTGGCAACACACACGCACACACCTGCAATTTCATGCCACTCTGTGTTGAAAAGGAAAAGCAATTTCCCAAGCCAGTCTTTTCATATTTCCTTGCAGATAAAGACCCTGCAGAGCCAGCCATTGAGGAAAGAAGCAGCCATAAATACAGCCAGCCAGTGTCAAGAAGTGCATGCTAACAATTTGGCATATTAATACCAGCTCAGCATTATGCTCCACCAAAACTGGATAAGTTCTCACATTATATGTGAAGCTGCCATTGTCCAGAGAGAGAGAGAGAATGATTTGTATATCACCAGAGAGATTTTCCAAAGAGGTCAAAAGCGGGGTGTGTTGTCTTCAAGCATAATGTGTTTTATATTTATTTGTTTATGACCCTATGCTAGAGCAAAAGAGATATAGAGCCCAAACAGACAGGCCAAAATAAAGCTGCTTTGGGTCACTTTGGAGTTTAAATGACACATGCATCTTAGGAGGCCAGAAGCTGTGCCGAAGCTGTGCTCCATCATTTAAACAGCATACCTCCAAAGTGACCTGAAGCAGCTTTATTTTGGCCTGTCTGTTCAGGCCCATACTTAGAATGAAATAGTTCTGAGTCAAAGAATTTGAGGATCATAAATGAATGGAGATTTGGCCATACAAAAATCAAACACTAATCACACAAGCTTCCCCCTACACACACACACCCCTTCATTTGAGCAGTATGATTTAGGGCTGGATGTAGTTAAAGAGCTAGGAATCAGACGTTCTTGCCTTATCTGCTGAAACTCACTCAAAGATTTAATTATGGACTCCCATGTGATTTCTGTCTACTATAGGGAAAGGAGGACTTTGATGAAACTACTTGTTGGTCCCCTTCCAAAGGACTCTTTATATAAAGCAATTTCACTTGCTGCAAGAGCAAGTGGATGAATGGCACTGAAGATGAAATGGGCCACCAAGAAACTCTGTTGAACTTAGTATAGTGAGGAGTTACCTTTGGATTGTGTGTTCAACTTCTTCTCTCCTGCTCTGGGTTATGTAAATGCTAATTCCTTTGTACTTCTGAATTTCTCTTCTATCTGTAAAACACAGTATTTGATATAGCTCTGTACCATCACTTATTATCCTGCATCACTTAAGGAGCATCTGCAAGAGCTGACAGTGTGACAGCACTTCTTTTCCTCTGTAAATTAAGAGAAGACAAATGAGACAGAGTCTGGGAAGACAGAAATGAATAAAGCAGGAAGTAGCTGCCTTCAAATGTTGAAAGAGACCACAGTAGCATAAATTAGGTTTGTGATTTTTTAAAAGAAATCTCTTGTGATTGAGCTCTGTCCAAGCATTTGAAAACTGACCCATCATTGTGTTCTGAGTCTTATGGTTTTCTATGGCCTCTAGTTCATGTTCTTTACGTGTACCAACACACAATTACACATCTTCAGTTTTTGTTGAAATTTATAGTATCTTCATGTACTTCAGATCATTTAGTAGATGGGAGAAGACAGATTATCAGGCCTGGAAAACAATAGTACTCAGTTAATATTACTGTTGGGAAGTAATAAGAAGTCAAACCCATAGATTGAGAGTAAACATCATACAACCATCCAGATGTGGTTGAGCTGCAGTTTCCAGCATCTGTAGTCAGCTGGGATGGCAGTGTAACAGCATCTGCAGGGCCACATGATTCTTACCCCAGTCTTAGAGCAATGACATTGAACACTCGGACAATGGAAATTAGACTATATGGCACAAAAAGGAGAGTGGTTGGCCAGCCCTTCCTGCCAGGAATGATGCCCCTAGTGCAGCCTTAGTATCTATAGTAGGAATACAGTTTGAGTCCTTCCTATCCAAAATGCTAGGAAACCAGAAGTGTTTGGGATTTTGGATTTTTTAAATTAATTTTTGAACATTTGCATATTTCCATCTAACAATGACATTGTCTAACCCACAGTTTACCAGTCAGTCAGTCAGTCAGTCATTGTATTCACTAAAATCCATTACAAATAACACATTTTAACAACTGGTCTGGAACAATATCATGGAAAACCTTGTCATACACCTTACTGAAATCAAGACATATTACATTCACAGCATTCTTAACTTGTAACTCTATCATAAAAAAGGATAAATTTAGCCTAGCAGGATTTATTTTTGAGGGAACCATACTGAGTAATTACAACATTCCTCTCTAAATAAAATAGACTGACTTTAATTATCTGTTCTAGAACCTATTGAAATCAAGCTTACTCATCAGTACTTTTGGGTTTCCTTTTTGTTTTCTGTTTTTGAACTTGGGAACAATATTCCCCCTCCTCTGGTCTTCTGGGACCTCTCTTTTCTGTCAAGAATTCTAAAAGATCATTGACAAAGGTTCTGAGAGCACATCTACAAATTCCTTTAGTACCTTTTGGTGCAGTACACCAAGTCTTGGAGACTTGAATTTATAGAAAGCTACTCTCAGAGAGTAGTTAGAAATTCCTGTACTAGGTGTTACTTTTCTTGTTCTGCACTGCATCCACTTATTACATATTTCTTCTATTATCACCAGGTTTAGCACAGTTTTATCTTTGGGAGAAGGCAGGTAAGGTAGCTTTGGACTTGTTCTAGCTGGTAGCATATCACCATCTTCTGTATGTAGGGGCTGGAAAGACCGCTCCTAAGAGGTGGCCTTCAGCCGCCTCTGTCTTCACTGGATTGGGGCTGCAGCAACTACATGCCATGGCCTCAATCTGGCCTTTTTGTGGAGCAAAAAGGAGCTACAAAAAGTGGCTTCTTTTTGCGACATGGAAAGGGTGCTATAGCTGCCACTGCCACGGCTTTCCGGCATCATCTGAATGCAGCGCCAGAGGAGTGCTATGACACTGCCCACTGTATGGTGGGGTGTGTGGGGTCACACCAGCATGCTGGCAAAGTTGGGGTGTGTATTGTGTGGATGCCATACCATGCCCCCATTTCATCCCGATGCCAGCCTTTGATGCCAGTCTGTCAAGGCTCATAGTGTAGTATTTCTTTGTTCTCCCTCTTGCTCTAAATGTAGCAGCCTCCCTTTTAGAAATATTTTTAACTTCTGTAGAAAGTTTGAGCTAATTTTAAGCATTCATTTTTCTGACTTTCTTTCTACAAATACTAGCTATTCATTTGTATTCTTTTGTCTGTGATTCCTCCGAATTTATTGTATATATATTTTTAAATCTCATCTCCTCTGAAAATTCTTTATGCATCCACATTGATTCTTTAGTCAGATTCCACTTTTCATATTCCTTAGAATTGTTTGCAACTGTGTCTTTAATATCTCATCTTTAAAAAACTCATGGAATTTCCCCCAGAACTGAAATCATCTTTTTCAAAGTACAGAGGGTGTGTCCAACTATTTGGTTTTCCCATCCCTCTACACAATAAATTCCTGGAGAGCATAGTCATTCCCACCCAAGGGCTTCACAACTTGCCTTCCATTGGTTCACTCAGCTCCAAATTAGTTGCTTCCTACACCTTCTGGACAATGAAACTGTCAGCAAGGCAAGTAAGATATTTGTTGGACTTTCCATTCTTGGCAGAGTTTGGCTTCCAACAAATATCAGGATATCTGAACTTGTTCATTACTACTATGGCTTTCCTGTTTTGAAAGTTTGGGCAAATCGCTGTTGTTTTCCTCTCCTTTAAACTGATGTTAGTATTATGTTTCCTTCATTTTTTATCCAAATGCACTCAACCTGTTTTCTGTGCTTTTCAGCGCTCCTTTCAATGTGCAGCATATAAACACCATGCCAAAAGGGTGCCCTGATGCCACCCATCATGCAGTTGGTTGGGTGGTGTGATGCCAGCATGGGGATGGTGTTGGAGCATGGATCAGCACTTCAGGCCGGTCTGTATAGCCCCTGAGTTAGGTCAATGCAACATCCCAAATGCCTTATGGGACCCAAAATTATAGAAGAGTGGAGCAGTTAGCACTTAAAAGGTGAATAATTATTCATATGATACATGGAGGAGAATACAGACAAAATCATCCCAGAGTGATTTACCTTCAGTCACTACATCTTTCCGCTAGATTTGTGACTGAGCAGTACATGTATTGTGGGAACAGAGCCAAAGCACAAGTGTAATTAAAGGGTATCAAAAAGGAGGCGGGGGAAGAAAACCACCCAGAATGTAGTCTTCTTAAAACATGTACTACTCCTGCTAACAGAGCTAACAAAGTAATTTATCCCTACATAATCACTGTAATAGTCTCTTTGGAAGGAGAAAATAACCGCTAAAGCCATAATTTGGAACCAAAGAAACATAAATATTGCAACAGTTTTAAAGAAAGTGGGGAGTTGCCAAAGGAAGTGCCTTCCTTCTTCCTTATTTATAGTGACTCTTTCTGCCTGAGTCATGGATCTTGCCAGTAGAAGACCTTAATCAGTTTCTGGATGATAGCTGATATGTTTATCCTGAATGGTTGGATAGTTTCCCAGAGTTTGAGCAAGTAAGTTTGGGGCTTTTATAAGTCCTTCTTTTCTGTATTCCACAGTTTCATTAGGACTGGATATTATTACTTAAGCACTTTTACATTTAGTGTCCATGACTTGAAAGGGGAAAAAGGAATAGGGGCAATTGAACATGGCAATTCTTGGTTGACTATTACAGTAAAATTATTATTATTATTATTATTATTATTATTTCATATCCCATCTTTCTTCCAATATAAGGACTCAAGGTAGCTAACCACACATTTAAAACAGTACAATTTAAAAGCAGTGCAAAAACTTTAACAAAAAAACCCAACAACAATTAAACAATTTAAAAAGTTAAAACAATTAAGCATTTAAAATATTAAAATGTTTTAAAAACTATATACAAACCTTGACAACTGACTTGTACAGCATTTAAAAGCCCAACTCCCATCAATTTAAAAAGCGTGGTGACACAAAAATGTTTTTAACTGCTGCCAAAAACAGAGCAGCGATGGGATCATCCTGGCCTCTCCAGTGAGGGAGTTCTAGAACCTGGGAGCTGCCATTGAGAAAGTTTTCTCTCTTGTTCCCACCAAAGGAGACTCAAAGGTGGTAGGATGGCCTTTCCAGACAATTGTAGCACTCTAATGGGTTCTCAAAGGGAGATATGGTTCTTCAAATAACTAGGACCCAAGCCATATAGGGCTTTATAAGTAAAAAACTATCACTGATGGAGGGGTTAGAGCTGGACTGAAATTCTAAAGTAATAAACCTGTGTCATGATACTAAGTAGTTTTTTGTGGATTTTTCCGGCTTTGTGACCATGTTCTAGAAGAGTTTCTTCCTGACGTTTCGCCAGCATCTGAAGATGCCAGCCACAGATGCTGGCGAAACGTCAGGAAGAAACTCTTCTAGAAGATGGCCACATAGCCCGAAAAACCCACAAAAAACTATGGATGCCGACCATGAGAGCCTTCGATACCAAGTAGCATTAGGATTTAAGTGAAAGGACTCTGGCACCTAAATTGAATTGTGATTCCAACTGGAGTAATCTCATTGAATAAAATATTGAATGGTGAGTCAATATTTATGGTAAATTCCACTGAGTCAATGCGTTTACAATCATATTATTTCTTTCGTATTCACAGGGATCTTGAGAGAATAAATGTAGCATTGGACTCCCATGTGTATTGTGGTTTAATGATATGGGTTTTTTAAAAAGTATTTTGCAAACTATTTTGAGCAACTCCTTTTGGGGGGAAAGTGCAAACTCATATAAACATTTCTTTTAAACATCGGTTATAAAATAGGCTGCCCTGTGCTATTTGAATGAAGTTAAGTTTTTTTTTAAAAGTAACAGTGAAATAGTTCCAGGCCAGGCTTGTCTTTACTACAGGGAAAGACAAATAAAAGAATTATTCCTCTTCCTCCATCCTCAGAGGAAGCAGTGACGACATGAGGCTGGAAGGATTAATAGACAAACAAGAGTAAAAAATCAGCAATGAAATTAATTTTAGCCCAAACCCAGCAAGATTAGAGCCATAAACTATGCACTCCTCTCAGTGTTCAAAATGCAAGCCTGTGTGTTTTCTTGGAGATATAAATTTCAGATCTGTTAAACCTGCCATGCCCTTTCAGAATTTACACAGATGTTGGGCAATTTATGCATTATAACCTGGCATGCAAAATCAAGCAAGCACCCAACCTGTTTTTGTTGCTTCTCCCCATCCCAAAGCACAAATTAGGTGAGACATTTTCCTGTCTTGTATACTAATTTCCAAGGTTAAGAATAAATCTTTGTTAGCCACATACACATGCAGGAGAAAGTCTAAAGTTGAGTTCAAATCTGCCTCTCATTTTTGCTACCTTGTTCACAGGCACCAACATATGAGTGTTTCCTCTGATTTGGGAAGGGTGTTATACCTTACCATCTTCCTGGCAGGGAAAAAGTGAACTTTACAAGATCTCACAGGAAGAAGAGAATCATACCAGTGGCCTTAGTATTGAGGATATTTGATGAGAGTCAGTGGAGATCAGTAGTCCTCCCAAGACTACCACCTGGTACGAAAATGCAGTGTTGAAGAAATGAAGTTCATCCATGGAAAATCAGGGCATGTATGAATGGACGGCCAGAGCTGGAGGCACTATCAAGCCAGAATCATAATAGGGACATACACTATGAAACCTCCTGTTAGACCAGCATATATGCTTTCTTGGCCATTGAAGCGAATTCATGTAGATGTTGATATTTCCTTCCACAACAACACTCCAGACACAGTGGATATTTACCATATTAGCATGCTCCAGAACTAAAAACATCCTTTGCACTGGGCATGGAAATGGAAGCTTCATGATCAACTAGGATGATATAGGGGTTTTTTTGGCCAAAATGCCTAGTCTGGCAGCATAAGAATGACTGTCCCAGAGCCATTCTTGGGAAAATAATTATTGACTTCATCTACACTGTGGTACTAAATACTAATGATAGACTAGTAAGATGTGGAGCAGACACACCAACTATAACAATGTCTAGCTGTTATAGTTGAAATTATAATGAATCTGGTTGCATTCCCTGCAACTGCTTGCCACATATCTGGCAGGACATGATGGGAACTAGGATTCTAAACTTGATGGGCCTTTGTTGTGATATAGTTGGGTTCTTATTATACTCAGTAATTAATTCAGTAAATTTAAGGCTGATAAAATAAAATTTTAAAGGTTATGCTCAGTTAGTAAGCAACAGCAACTACATTTCATTTCTATACTGCCTATCAGTGCATTTAAGCACTCCTTAAGCAGTTTACAGTGTGTAAGCTAATTGCTCCCAACAAGCTGGTCATTTTAGTGACCTTGGAAAGATCAAGCCTGAGTCGAGCCTGAGCCCCTGGCTGGTACTGAACGCACAACCTTATCATTTGTGAGTTAGTGGGTGCAATGCAGGCATTTAATCACTGCACCACCAGGGCTCTTTTTATTTTATTTTCATTTTCATTTTATGCTGCCTTTCTCCCAGAATTGGACCCAAGGCAGCTCACAAGACAAAAAACATTTTAAAAACTTTATGGTAAGAATTTAAAAACATCATCTAATTAAAACAGTATAAAATTAACACAGCACATACAAAAAAGTTAAAACATAACTAAAACATACACTCCATATCAAACCACCCTGTCATAATTATTATGTTAAAAAGATTGCCTAAATAAAAAGTTTTTTGCTTGCTGGTGAAAGGCAAGGAGGATGGGGGCCAGCCTAGCCTGCCGTGGAAGGGAGTTTCAGAGGTGGGGAGCTGCCATCGAGAAGGCTGCCTCTCGTGTCTTCAACAAGTGAGCCAGGAATAGTGATAGCACTGAGAGAAAGCCCTCTCCTGAAGATCTTAGGGCTCTGTCAGGTTTGTATTGGGGAGATATGGTCTCTCAAATAGTCTGAACTTAAGCCTTATAAGGCTTTATAGGTCATGAGCAGCACTTTGAATTGTGCCTGGAAATGAACCAGTAGCCAGAGAAGCTATTTCAACAGGGGAGTTATATGGCCCCAATCAGGATTCTAGCTCGGGTGTTTCAAACCTGTTGAGGTTTCCAAACAGTTTCCAGAGGCAGCTCCATGTAGAGTGTGTTACAGTGGTCCAAACGGGATGTAATCAAGGCATGTGTCACTGTAGCCAGATCAGCCATCTCAGGGAATGAGCTTAACTGCTGCACAAGTTTCAACTGTGTGAATGCACTTCTGGCCACTGCTGAAACTTGGGCATCCAGGCTCAGAGTGGAGTCTAGGAGCACACTCAAACTGCAAGCCTGAAATTTCAGGGGAAGTGTAACCCCATCCAGCACAGGCAAAATCCTTATTCCCTGATCTGCCTCACAACTGGCCAGGAGTACCTTTGTCTTGTCTAGATTACATTTCAATTTGTTTGCCCTCATCTAGTCCATTAGTGACAGCAGACATTGGTTCAGTACAGAGACAACTTCCTTGGAATCAGATGGAAACTGCATGCCAAACCTCTGGATGACTTCTCCCAGCTGTTTCATGTAGATGTTTAATAAAATGGGGGACAAAACAGTACCCTGTGGGACTTCTTAGACCAGTGGCCAAGGAGTCAAACATGCTGTATGGAAATTTGATGATTAAACCTATCATACACCAAAGAACTGTTTTAAGTAATAATAATTTGCACAAATATGTTATAAATGTGCAGGCCAAAACATAATTTGCAGTATCAAATACTTTTGGAGTAGCACTGAAATAGCAGGTGATTTCCATGAAGTTCAAGAAGTCTGCCCTGGCCTAGAGTTTAGTATATTTTTCCACTGAGAATTTGGGAGAATAATTATTGAACAAACCTTGCCATACCCTTTGCAATACCTTTATTCTAGCACTCACTGTGACAGAGGTATCTTTCTTTGATTATAAAACATATGATTGGCCCAGCAAAATGCCATGTGTCTTTTTGGGCCTCTGCAAAGAGTCACATGCTGAGGACAGGTCCTGCAAAAATAACTATAGAATTTGATCCTAAAAAGATTCATCACTGAGATTTAGCTGGAAGTATTCAGGCCTAGAGCACTTGATGGGTAACACTGCTTTTATTTAATTACTATGGCAGGGTACCATATAGGCATTGTCTCATATTGTGTTGCCACAGTTTGAGTCCATATGATAGCTGTCAGTAAAAAAGTATTGGCTGGCAAATGCTGATGGCTAGTGGGAAGGAACAACAGGTACTGTTAGAAAAGTATCCATGCGTGTATGTATGCATGATTGAAGCAATATGGGGATCTAGTGCTGGAGGTTCGTAAAATCTTCATGAAGTCATGAGAATGTATCCTGATGTCACCATGGCAGACTGACTCTGCATTCAGGCACTTAGGCACCATAGGCAGACTGAGAATGAGAGCTTTATTGGAATCAAATTGCAGAGTTGGAGGAGTTAGTCAATTAATTTTTAAAGAGCTTTCATATGATAAAAGTGGAGGATGCAGGAAAGAGTAGTTAGACATAAGCATAAGAATTCCGTAGATCTCCTTTCTTTTTCTCATTATTCTGAAAACATTCAAGAAGATCTCTCAATAAGTGCTCTCAAGACTGCAATGGAATGGGTAGTATGGGGTGCTTGAATATACCCTGAAGCAATATTTTTCTTGATTGAAAGGCGACAGATCTATTCAATGACTGTCCTTCAGTTTTTATTGTTCTATAGTATCTGAGTATATGAGAAAGCTATTGATAACACATCATTATTACTTTATCCCAGTATTTTCAGGGCTATACTAGCTTCCTGTCAACAGTTCATCTTTGCTCCAGATATGGAGGTCTTCCTATCAGAACACAGGCCTTGTTTTCTATCCATATGATTGTAGATGGCTTATCCAAATGGATATATATATTGTTGGAATCATACCTGGAAATTTCTTTGAGTCAGAATTTCTTATGTAGATTAGTTTAGGTAAATGGCCCTTGCTCCTCTTATTTCATGTGCAAGAATGAGAAATCACATAGTTTATCTCCTCCCTTGTGAGATGGTAAGATATTTCCTACCCTTTTCTGAAAGCGTGGCAAGAATATACTTTTCAGCCACACAAGTGTGCAACATTACAATAGCTGTGATATTTAATTGCCTGAAACAACAATCTTTGTATTAGTTATTCAGAAATAGAAAAGATAGTAGTTCTATGCAAAATGAGGCTGAATTAGTCCTGACTAGAGAAGACACACTGAATCAATGGATCAACAATTGGTTCAATGGGTCTGCTTTGGTTGGGACTACATACCAGGATTCAGGACAGAATGTCAACATAAATTCAGGGAATATACTTATCTCCCTAGCTCCTTGAAACTGAATAGCCTGCTGTAGTCTTTTTCTTTTTAAGATATCACCTTTTTTTCTCCCTGGAGGTTTGTTGGCACTCTTGAAATGTCTACCAAAACCTGCCCTGCTGTTCTTCACTGTTGGCAGCAAGTTCAGACACATTGCAACATCCATTTCATACTATTGACATGGGGAGAAATAAATGAAAAGCGATCAGTTAGTATCTGGGCTCCGGAATGACAATTATCTGCAAGTAACAAGGTAATTAAGTGACAAGAGCTCTTTGAAATAACAAGGGGAAAGAGAAATCTCATTCTCCAGTGTTATAGCAAGCAGGAAACATTTTCTTGGCAGGTGTCTTAATTTGAATCCCAAGGCTCTTCTGAAAAGCAGAAACACAGTGCTCTGCAAGAACTTTGTTTTACTATTAATTTCTTTCTTTGAATTTTGCTTCTTGGATATCATATGGCATATACATTTTATTTTCGCATCCACATGAATATATGTTTCTGAACTTTTCCTCTATAAGGAGTCTTTAAAAGAGAGTGAAAGACGAGGGGGGCAGGGAGTCTGGATTCTTAATGAGAATTTATTCATACAGTTAGATTGTATGGTGCATTTTGTATTTCTCAAGAGGTGCTCTCAAAGGGACATTAACTGCAATTTCCTATCAAAATTTCACTCCATTTTCTCACAGTGCTATTCTCAGCTGTCCATCTGCTCCATATGCAGGAATACTAGGCCTGGTACAGACAGGTGGAAAGTGCCGTCCTCAGGCCAAAATCAGGGTTTGGGAGCGCGCAGTGATCGCACACTTGTGAACCCTAATATGGAATGGCAGCACCATCCATGGGGGCCACCATGATGACGCATGCACCGCACAGCTTCTAGACATCGCTGGCAGGAAGTGGTGTCATGTGGCGCCCTTTCCTCTTTGCGGCACGACAAAAAAGAAGCCGCTCTAGGCAGCTTCTCTTTGGCAGTTCATCGGTGCTGCAGCGTGCGGCTGCTGCAGCACTGACTCAGGTCAAAGACAGGCGGCACAGAGCTGCCTGCCTGTCGAGCCCCCTAGTTTATCTGAACTCTGTGAGTACAAACCTGCCTGATTATTTGGACAGGATCCTTGGAGAGGGGAGAGCCACCACATGTATTCTGCACTCTTGCCCTATTAAACAGGCCAGAGGAGGATTGGTGGAGTGGGTAAGGAAAGTGATTAATGCCTCTTTAAAGCAAGGCAGAGTTTCAACATGCCTAAAAGAGGATGTTGTAAGACCTCTTTTGAAAAACTTCCTTGGATCCCACTATTTTAGATAATTACAGATCAGTCTCCAATCTCCCATTTCTGGGAATGGTACTAGAGCACACGGAGGCGTCTCAACTCCAGGCATTTCTGGATGAGATGGATTATCTAGATCCATGTCAGTCTGGTTTCAGACCTGGCTATGGGACAGAAATTGGTTTGGTTGTCTTGGTGCATGACCTACACAGGGAGCTGGACAGGGGGAGTGTGTCCCTGTTGGTTCTACTGGACCTCTCAGTGGCTTTCGATACCATCAACCATGATATCCTTCTGAGATGCCTCTCTGGTATGGGGCTCAGAGACACTGTTTCACAGTGGCTCCATTCTTTTCTTAGAGGGGCAATCTCAGAAGGTGGTGCTGGGGGGTTCCTGTTCAACCCCTTGGCCATTGACCTGTGGAGTCCCTCAGGGCTCAGTTCTGTCCCCTATGCTATTTAACACCTACATGAAACTGCTGGGAGAGGCTGCCCAGAGTTTTGGAGTAAGGTGTCACCTGTATACTCAGCTCTATCACTCCTTTCCACCCAATTTCAAGGAAGTTGTTTCTGTCCTAAACCGGTGTCTGGCCGCTGTAATGGACTGGATGAGAGCAAACAGATTGAAGCTTAATCCAGACAAGACAGAGGTACTCCTGGTCAGTCAAAAGACAGATCTGGGAATAGGGATTCATCCTGTGTTAGATGGGGTTACACTCCCCCTGAAAACTCAGGTTCATAGTTTGGGGGCACACCTGGATTCAGCACTGAGCCTAGGTAATAGTGGTGACCAGGAGTGCTTTCGCACAGCTAAAACCTGTGCACCAGCTGTGCCTGTTCCTGGAGAAGTCAGATCTGGCCATGGTGGTACATGCCTTGGTTACATCCTTTCTGGATTATTGTAATGTGCTCTATGTGGCGCTGCCTTTGAAAAGTGCTCAGAAACGTCAGCTGTTTCAAAGAGCTACAGCCAGGCTGTTAACTGGAGCTGGCTACAAGGAGCATACAACTCCCTTGTTACAACAGATCCATTGACTGCCAGTCCATTTCAAGGCACAATTCAAAGTGCTAGTTTTGACCCATAAAGCTGTATAGAGCTTAGGTCCAGGCTTTTTGAAGGACCGTATCTCCCTGTACAAGCCCACCAGAGTACTGAGATCATCTGAACAGGCTCTTCTCTTTGTCCCACCACCCACTCAGGTGCATTTGGTGGAACAAGAGAGAGGGCCTTCTCAGTGGCTGCTTTGTAACTCCCTCCCTAGAGAGGTCAGGATGGCGTCATCCTTACTATCCTTCCGATGCCAGGTAAAGACGTTCCTGTGCAGTCAGGCCTATTAAACTGAGAAAGATTGGGTTTTTAATGCCGGACTATACAAATTTTAATGGTTTGTATTTTAATAAATAATATTTTAATTTATAACTGTTTTAATCCTTAAAATTGTTTAATTGTTTATATTGGGTCCAAGCTATCTCAGGGACCGCCTCCTCCCATACAATCCTCCCCGCGCTCTCCGGTCCTCTGGGAAGAACTTACTGCAGCCTTTAAAATCTAGGCTTGCGGTGACCTCCCAGAGGGCGTTCTCTGCTGTCGCCCCCAAACTCTGGAACGACCTGCCAGATGAGATCCGTCAGATAACATCATTAGACAGCTTTAAAAAAGCAGTCAAGACGGATCTCTTCCGGCAGGCCTTTCCAGACTAACCATCCCGGCCCAGGTTCCCTGATTCCCTCGTTCCTCCCGTGGCCCCATCTCAATGATGGTCGAGGATCAACAGAGGGATATCAGGGTTTTAATTGCTGTTTTTATGCTTGATATTGTGTTTTTAATATGTTATACTGTTTAATATTGTCTTAAGGGGGGGAGGGATAAAGTGTTTTTAATTGTTATATTTTATATTTTACTGTTGTCAACCGCCCGGATTGGTTTGCCATAGGGCGGTATATAAATAAATATTATTATTATTATTATTATATATATATATGTATGTATGTGTGTATTTTAATATTTTGTATTGTTTTTAAATTGTATTGTTTTATACTCATTCGTCGCCTTGAATCCTTATATTGGGAGAAAGGCGGGATATAGGAAAATATAATAATAATAGTAATAAAAATAATAATAACCTCACCTTTGTTAACAATTTCATCCAATGATATATGGTTGAACACTTCTAAAGGCATAGATTGTGCACCATAGATTTTCCACAAACTTGGTAAGCACAGAAGTAGTAATAAGAGACACAAAGGCTATTATGAGAATTTGGATTAAAGATGTTTGACTATATAGGCAACTCATATCATGAGCAGAATTGGGTCAGGCATGGAAACTGCAGACATCTCATGAGCTTTTTGAGGCACAGAGCACAAGTCCATGAAGAAAGAAAAACATCATGTTCGGCTTTTTTTTTTTTAAATGAATGCCAGAAATGTTTCAACTGAAAATATGTTTGACCTCTCTTTCAATAACTCTGGTGACTTTCATCTAAAGGGAAACCACCAACTGTTTCAATTTAGATGACATCTAACAACATATAGGGATCTGTGGAACATCACCTAGTGAAAAGTTGCTACTGTTAGTGAAACTCACTTTGACTTTCCTCGACATTTTGATCTACTAATTCCCCTTTTGTTTTTTGTTTTTTTATGAAGCAAGATTTCAGTGGGGATTCTATTTATATAATTAGGCCTTTGTGAAATAAATTTAAAGTTAAAAAGAAACATTCATTAAACATTATCCAATGTGTTTGCATTGTACTGAGGTTTTTTCCCCCTAGTCCTGTAGTTGATTTCATTGTCCCTGGGGTACTGGTTTATTGCTTCACTGAAGACAATGTACCAGGGAGATGTATGTGATTTTCCCCCTTGACAATTGTGCCACAATTGCAAGCATGGAGACTTTGCACAGGGAAACAAGAAGCTTTGCAGAACACTGAACATATGTACTATCAAGGGAGTTATATACACAGTTGGCAGGTTCTCCATTGAGAGAAGACAAGTCAGGCCATCCCCAGGAAATCTCTATATTAAATTATGAGGTGCAAACATAAAGCGAAAAACCCTAAGTTTTTATGTTAGTTATATGGCAAAGGGCTGCTGATGTTCAGTGAATGGAGTTTTGAGCCTTGGAAAACTTGGAGATTTAATACACTTCTCTTGTCATGATCTCAGACAACTTCAGTTTTCCATCTGTAAAATAAGAATAGAGCCAGCACGGTGTAGTGGTTTGAGTGCTGGACTATGACTCTGGAAAACAAGGTTCATTTCCCTGTTCAGCAGTGGAAACCTACTGAGTGACCTGGCACGAGTCACACTCTCCCAGCTCCAGAAAACCTCGTGTGTTGCCCTAAGTCGGAAATAGCTTGGAGGCACACAACAACAAAACAATAATAGCAGCCTTTCTTCCAAGCTTTCTGTTGTGAAAGAGAGGACAAAGTAGCTTGCAAGGTACAGTAGAAAGTAAAACAGATTGTGTATTTCACAAGTGCATTACTCTCTTCATAGTGCACTAGAGTAAGTGAGGCAAGAAGTGCCATTGACTAAAAGTAAAGTGCAATACTGGAACATCTAGATGCATTCTCAGACCATATGTGGGCAGTGATATGGACTGCAGAATTTATCAGTCAACACCAGCCCACCCAAGCCCCTATACATCACAATGTATAATCACTTCCCATGTAATGCCAGCATAGGTAACACTGGATTCTTTGGGGAGAAATAACAATTTATGTACTGGAAAAAGTATTTGATCATGGCCATGTTTTCTCCCTGACTATTCTATATTGCACCATATGTAAACTGTTTATTAACTGGGTTTGATCATTTTGATTTCATTTAGGGGTTGCCCACATGGCCCAAAGGTCCATGTTCCCCCTGGCCTTCTGTTGTCTAGGCAAAAGCCCTGGGGCCAGGATCAGGCCCGATCCTGGAAGACTGCACATGGATCTGATAGAACCAGCCTGATCATAGAGTAAACAGCCTGTACCCATGTAATGCTGTCATACTGAGGAGGGAGCAAGCTTGTTTTTTGCTGCTCCAGACAACAGGACCTGGAACAATGGATACCAGCTATAGGAAAAGAGATTCCACTTCAACATTAGGAGGAACTTCCTGACAGTAAGGGCTGTTCGACAGTGGAACACACTCCTTCCTCAGAGTGTAGTGGAGTTTCCTTCCTTAGAGGTCTTTAAACAGAGGCTGGATGGCCATCTGTTGGGGATGTTTTCATTGAGAGTTCCTGCATGGCAGAGGGTTGGACTGGATGCCCCTTCTACTCTCTTCCAAGCCTATGGCCTGTTCCGCACAGGCCAAAAGTACGTGTGTGGCACATACTAGGGTTAGAAAGGGGTGTCCTTTCCGGATGCCCCCAACCCTAGTACGTGTCGAGCATGTACAAAATGGCGGCACCCATTCCACATGGGCATTGCCATCTTGACGTTGCGGATGCTTAGCGTCCGCACATCACAGCATGGTAATGATGCAAGTGCACCATTGGCGCCTTGTGGCATCATTACCGCGCCACAAAAAGAAGCCGATTTTTTCTTTTTGCTGCGTGGAGGAGTCGCGCGGTTTGGCTGCTGAGGCTCCTCTGAGCAGCAAATGAGGGCGCTTTACAGACCTCCCTTTTGGGCGGTCTGGAAAGTGCCTCTGATTCTAATTTTCACTTTGAGCTGGTCTTTTGGAGTTTGGAAGTCTATGGACAACAAAAGAGCCCTTTTCAAGTTTAACCAAGTCAGTGTACCAACTCTCTTCCCCTAACTTTTTGCCAGAGTGAGAAAGAGTGAATGTCCCAAGGCCACCCACTGCATTCTTTGGCTCAGTGGGGACTTGAAACTGAATTGCCAAAGTGCTGGAACTCTAGCCTTTAGATCACTGTCTTTCATAAAAGTGTGGCTTTTCAACTCAATAAACTTATTATTTAGGCACATCTATAAAAAGTTGCCTGCTTTTGAAAAGATTGCATGCCTTTGAATAATCTAACCTTGACACTCTTCAATTCTGTATACTACTGGATCCAACACTGAGAAATAAAAGCTGGCCTCTTGAGTAGAAAGGAACAAGTCTGACAGTTAATTCCTTCAGCTAGCACATCCTTCCAAAATTTCCTTGCACAGTGCCACCCATTCTAATAAAATTGCATCTAGAGCAGTTCTTCTTCTGTTTCCTCATAGACTCCACTTTCCCTTTTCTCCTTCAACTGTTCTCATTTCTTGTGGAGAAAATCGGGACCCTGTGGTCCAATTAATATTAAGTACCAGCATAATGGTAATTATCAAGTGTGTTTAATTACATCTGTTTTAGTGAATCTCCTGATCTTCAAAACAGCAATTTGCACATAATTGCTGACTCCACTCCTACCATGCAGGATGACAATTAATTCATCACAGGAGTTTGCAACCAGCCTGGTGAAACTTTTTCCCCCCTCTCTACACATCACTTTTGTATGTTTAGTATCAATTAGACTACTTGACAAAGTAACAAATTAAAATCAAGGTTTAATGATTTACTGTATAGTAATACACCAGAAAGCAGCATTTTCTCTTCGGTGCAACAACAAATAAACACAGTGTAGATAAAAAATTATTTCTGATGTGACTGTAGACTTTTTTCATTAATACAAGGATCCTCCAAAACCATATTTTCTCCCAGACATATATATCTTTCATAGCCAACTGAATGTTGAAATGCAATCTCTATGTTTGTTTGTTGTTATGTACTTTCAAGTTCTTTCTTCTTACTAATGGAGACCCTAAGGCAAACCTATCATGGCAAGATTTGTTCGGAGGAGGTTTGCCATTGCCTTCCCCTGATGCTGAGAGTATATGAGTTGTTGCAGGTCATCTAGTGGGTTTCATGGCCGAGCTGGAAATCGAGCCCTAATCTCCAAAGTCATAATCCAACATTTAAACCACTACACCACATTGATTTAGCCAATTCCCATGTACTAAAGTAGATATTAAAGCCAGCAATACTAGTCTTAAATGAAGATGCAGCTGCAACTATTCTTTCTCTGTTTCTCTTTTGGTTGCAATATCCACTAGGGATAGATGAGAATCTCATCTCTTTCCTTTTCCTTCTCCTTTTTGATAAGAAAATGACATGTTGGCATTACATATTTCTTTATATTTGGATGGAAAGGACATGTTTTTTTAAAATCAAATGTGTGATAAAAGGAAACGGACCTATTTGTTCATCAACTTGGATTTCTGGGTTTTAAATAGCAAAAGACATATCTCTCCTTTCCCAAAACCAAGGGGCATAATACTCTTTGTCAATCAAGTTATCTTGGCATCTCAGGGGGGGAAATGCCCTTCCTGGAAGTAAAAACACAATAATAAGGTTTTAAAAATGGAGGAATTCCAGCCCTTTTCTTATCCGTAAGATCTCCTGTTAATGGCAGTGGCCTTAGGGTAGGGCATCCTTACTACATATAATCATTAGATGCTTTAATAAGAGCTATGAGCTCCTTGGTCATCACACCAATGTAGAACTTGGAGAGTTACTTTTAAGAAGGCTGAATCCAAGGACATGTTTAAACTATACAGAATGGACCAGCAGTGGTAGGATGATGCTCTGGATGGCAGAGCACCATCCTACTATTGTTTCATTATAGATGGTTTTGGCATTTCATTATATTTATTCTTCTTAAAAGTAACTTCCCCAGATCTTTGTCGCTGTCAGTCTAGTCTTGCAATTAGCATGCTGGAACCCACTTGTTCTTTGTCATCTGATGCATTGCCAGCTCCTTTTCTCCATGTCCAGGTGGTCTGCTGGTTACCAGAATGATTGTTGTAAAAAATGCAGAGGCCCAGCATCAAAAGCTAGCAGGCAGCCTTACAAATATTATATCTTGCCTTGCTTTTCAGAGGTAAGGCTAGTCAGTAGAAGAATCCTTGACAGCTTCCCACTGAAATATGAGGCACATTACAGACACCCCTGCTGACCTTGTTTACACCTGCAGTGTATATTTACTAGTGCCAGCAAAGAGCACTTGTGCAAACTGCTGATGCCACAGGATTACAACACCATGCTATCTCTTTGCTCAATCAAGCCAATTTTTCCTTTTTGGAGAGGGAGGAGGCATCTTCTGTTAGTAGTTATAGGTAAGTTCATCTTAAACTAGATATTTGTTCACATTAACTGGTATCATGATGGCACTATTGTGCATTCTCTCTTCCCCAATGTGTGTGTATACACACACATTCCCTTACTGACATTGCATCTACCTATCCATCAACTAAGTTGAGCTGCTGTGATATCATGATATTTTTACTACTAAAGGTAAAGGCGTGAGGATTAGAATGTTGATAAACACACTATGTCTAAGGGAAATGAGTGTGAATGGCATCCAAGGGATCCAGAGGTTCCTTGAGGAAATATATTATCAGTGTCATCTGAGGTCTGGCTGTGAGACAGAGACAGCTTCAATCACCTTGGTGGATGATCTTCACTTGGGAACTGGACAAGGGGAATGTGTCCTTGTCAGTTCTGCGGGACCCGTTGGTGGCTCCTCATACCATTGACCATGGTATCGTCCAAGGCCAGCTCACTGGGATGGGATTTGGGGACACTTCTTTAAAGTGGTTCCATTTCTCCCTAAAGGCCCAAACCCAGAGGATAATGCTGGATGATTGCTGTTCAATATAGGTCTGTGGAATTCCTGAGTTTTGCACCCCATATTGTTCAACGTCTTAATGAAACCAAACAGAACAGGAGTGTCTGAAGCAATTTGCTTTACCCTGAGCTTACTGGGATAGACAAGTCTCCACCCATTCCTATTCTCCATCTGAATGAATTGCCTTTGTACTTTGAACTCAATTTGCAGCCATTGAAATATGCTGAAGATGAAAGGGGGAAAGTGGGAGAAGATTGAAGCCATTATATTTTAAAGCAACTGAAAAAGAGGGATAGCAGAGAATAAACTGAGTCTATCCTTCCCAAACCTGGACAGTTGGGTTGTATAGAGAATTGGCCTTAAAAAAAGAAGAAATATACAATAAATCACCCAAAAATTATCCTCATGTTTCTGCTCATGGAATTGTCTTGGGTAGACAACAAGCTTTCTGAAAGGAAGCAAATGCCTCTGACATGACATATTTATGCTTTGTTTATTGGGCAGAACAGCTATCACTCTTTCCCCCCACTGCCCTTTCTAGCTTGAAGAACACATCTCAAAAATAAGCTGAGCAGCCATTGCATTTTTATGATAGACTACTGTGTTAGTAGGATGGAGGGGAATAAAACAGTTGCAATTATCTACAAAACAAATAGGACTTGTCAGATGCCAGACATGCAGAACTAATGTAGGTGTCCAGCTTTGAAAAACTGTCAAAGAAAGACAGGCTGGAAGAAAGAACCTGTCACTACTGTTTCTTGGCTGTGTGTAGCAGCTCCCTTTCTGAGTTCACATCAGAAGAACAAATGGGGCACCTCACCTTTGGTTTCCTCACATCAGGGAGTGGTCGGGTTTTCCAATTCCATGTGATGTGGTGTGATGCCAGAAGAAGGTGACATTGTAGCAGGCCTCCTCAAGGATCAGCGCTGACTAGGAACAGCATGAGAATGCTTGTCATACACAATGGTATACAGCAGTAGCAAATTTTGAAATGCAGTTGTTCACCATATCTATCCTCATGGCAATAGGGCAGTTATGTTGGTCCATGTCAGGAAATCCAGAATGGGATTTAATTGCTCATTGAAACCCCCCCCCCCCCCCAAATACTTTGCATTTCTTCAGGGATAAAACAATACACAGTTTAAACTCAGAGGGAACAGGGAAGCTTGAAGAAGATAGTAGAAGATATAATTGATAGTGATTGTGAAGCTGTCCTGGTGCTCCTGTGGGTCCTGCCTCCCCTTCCACTGGCAGTTTTCACAGTCCATATGATGGAGGGAGTTCCAGAGTGCAGAAATGCAACACCCATCTGTAGCTGACTTCTGCAGTTTGTCATGATATCCACCCACCTACCCATGTTTGGATAATAAATATATACTGTGTGACAGACGGGTCACAATAGCAGGGCAGGTTTAAGACATCAAATGCCCTTCCATGAAACATTAGGAAACACAATGAATCAATAAAAACAAATGCCTAGGCATAGTGAAGTCTGTGTTCCACATCCCAACCAGTTGTACTGCTGCCACATTGGGAAGCAGATAAGATTTCTTCAGTGACAGTTTCCTTAATCTAAATAACAGAGTTCTGTAGCATCTTAAAGTCTTAACAAATTTATGGTAACAGTTTTTTTTTTTTTTTTTTTTTTGTGGACTGATAATGTTGTAATCAATGTGTTGATCTTTAAAATACTATATAGCTCTGTTGTTTGCTGCGCCAGACTAACCCAGCTACTCCTTTCTAAATAACATTGATTGTGTATTTATTTTATTGTCTCCTGCAGTGCATTGGGGCTGAAAACAGAAATCAAAGTTAGCATATTCACTTTTGTGTCTCTCTTTTCCTTGTTTGTTGTTTTCTCCAAGGGAAAACCAGCTATGCACTTATTTATTTTTAATACACACATATTCATGTGTGATGTAGCTTACTACTCTTCAATCCATTCTGTTTCCTAAGCTACTATGCAGCAGGTTGAATACCATTCTTTACTTAACTTCCTACAGTCAGACTAGCTGTAGGCTGTGTCAAAGATGAGTCCCCTCGTGGGATTCATGAGAGACAGAGATGTATATTGAGAGGGGAAAAAAGCAGCTGGTAAAAATGTTTCTTTTTATGTTGTGGAACATTTATACATTAAGAGAGCTCAGCCCCTGTTATTCTGTAAAAGATCTTTTGATTTGAAATTCTGGCATCCTTGGGGCTTTTAAAAACACAGGCAGCTCAAATGCCACTTAAGACTCCTCGAGGGACCGCTGAAAACACAGAAAGCTGACACGCAGGCCTAGTTCTCTGCCACAACATTTATTTCTTTAATATTTTAACATGTTGTAACAAAGATTTCAGTAACAACACTATAACACAATTCATTTGTGGGGAGGATAGTCATGGGATTCTTTCCCTTCTGTCTAAGTAATGCATCATAGAGGTAAGCATGTCCTAAAGTAAATTGATCATAGTCTCATTCTCGGAGGTGTCTGGGTTGTAATGCAGATAAGAATTGCTGACCAACCCAGCGAATAACGAGACCAGACACAGAGAACTGGGTTATTTAATGGGTAACTTTATTTAACTCAACTTATTTAAACTTATTTGTTCGAGAACTGGAAAAAAAAACGGGGAGAAACTTATGTGGGAACAGTTGGTGGATGGTCTGATCCTTGACCAATTTCCTAGATTCCCCTGGGCGAAACCACCTGGGTGAAACCACTCCCAAGGGCAATCCAGAAGTAGGTTGCTCCCCAGCCAGCCCACATCTGGAAGGCCAACCGAACACTCTCTCACTTAACTTGCAAGACTTAAGTGAGGGTTTAAATTTCAAGCCAGCACCAAGGCAAGTGTCTTTCCCTTTGCATTTAGTCACCAGACCTAAAAGTCAGCTCCAGAGAAGTACCTTCATCCTTTAGTTGGGTGCCAAAGTGTTCACCTGAACCTCTATCTCCCCCCGCCTATGTCACAGATATGGGGCAAGCATCCACTTAGCTCCTATCCCCCACAAGGCTGGCTAAATTGGCCAAAACACCTACTTGCAGATCCCAAAGAAATAGCTGGTTCCCAACATTGGAAAGATAGATACCATCCACCCTGTAGAGCTCAGGCCTTAGGAGCACGAAATCATTGTGTGCTAAGTAAAAACCCAGTCCACCAGCCATTGCCTTGTGGATCTCATTGTGGCCCTCCTGCAGAGCCTATTAAGGAGCTGTGGATCACCGCCACAGCCCCAAACTTGTCATGGCAGCATCGCCAACCACAACTGTGTAACAAAAGTCCATTTTTTTCCGTGAATGTACCACATGTCATAGATGGCCTGCAGAACTAGGGCCTTGCCCTTCAACAAAACTAAATCATTGCCCTCTAAATGTATCACCAATACATGAGGTGGCATAAACTGGCTTTTGCCAAACAATATTGGCAGGAGCCCATGCCACCGTAGGCCACGTTTCCCTTTCCACTCAACTATGGCCTTATCTGACAGCCCCAGCTGGCTTCCGAAATGGCTCCTCCTGGCTTGGCGGGCTGCCCAGAACACCATGTGTGTCCACAGATCCAGACACAGTGTTTCATCACAGGGCTTACTGTATCTGAAACAGATCAAACACAAAACAACATCAATAAGTCAAAGGTTGCAAGTATGACTGATAGGTCTGAGATTTCCAGCGACAAATCCTCTATATATCTTTCTGTCACATGCCCATGGCAGCCACTGTGACATAGCTCCAATATGAAAGGAGTGTGTGGCAAACCGGAACTCACAAAGGCCTAAACAATCTAACACTCTCAATGTGACTGATCAAAACTAGAACCTGGTGAGTGGGAACTTGCTCAAATGGCAAAACAAAGGGCCAGGGGTATTACCTCCAACTTCTAGAAATTTGTCTAAGGCTTTAACAGGACAGAGCAATTTATCACTGTATGAGAGTAGTTGCAGCCCCCTGCCCTTTAAATATAAATGCTCCTGGCTACACTCCTGAAACGTACTTAAGCAGAGAATAAGTTCACTGAAAGCTGAGGGAGGAAAAAAATAAAATTAAAATAAACAAGTAAAGCATTGCATTGTTAAATAAAAAGATTTGTGACTCAAAGAGTTTAACTAATCTATTTTTGTTTTGATTTTGCATTGCATATGAGTGAAGAAGAAATATACATGGAAAGTTAAAAAATTTCTTTGCCCTCTTGTGTGAAGCTTCACATTTTTATTAGTTGGAGAAAAAAGCTCACATCCTTCTCCTGCAGAAACATATTATTTTGACAAGTCTTTTCTTTGTCTTGTTGACAAAAGATATTGTCTAAAAAGCTAGAATCATTCTGTCATGTGAAAGCCTCTATTGCTCAACAATCTTGCTTGTTGACAAATGTTTGAAAGAGGCAAAGCTATTGTCAATTATCTCTGGAATGTTTTGTCCAGTTTCTTCAGATGCATTTAGAATCTGCCAATGACAAAATTATTTGGTCAGTGGAAAAATTTCTAGGTCTTTGTAAGTGAACTTGATATAATGAAAGAAAGCATGAGGTTGCCATCATACGAGTTGGAGGACTGTTTTCGGGAGATGTTGCAGAATTGAATTAGTGACTATTGCTGTTGATTTACGTTTTAATGGACTCATCAGTATAGAAATGCAAACACACTTGTAGATTCAGAAGAGACTGAGTGATTCAACATTTTGAGATGTCCTATCACTGTTACGTAAATCAAGTTATCAGCCACTTGCATGAAAATAATAATTCTGGCCAAATGAGACACTGTGAAAACCATTCAATCTGATTATTGATGAAACGTGATTAAGTATATGGAAATAAATGGGAAAGTTGGTGATTTAATATCCCCAGTGTCTTGTTTGTGAGGGAGGGGTTGCTACTGGGGTCCAAAATCAGGAGAGGATTGAATCCTGTGTGGATTTTAGACTGGACTTTAAAAGAGCTATCTGGGGTGTCTGTCCCTCAAAAAAATTCAGCACTTTGGGTACCTGTCTTTCAAGTTCAAACAAAAACTAAGAGTGGATTCACTGCTTCACTAACAATGGAGCCACTCAATGTAGGAACTGCAGCATTAGAGGTATCTTGTCCCTCCACCACCCTCTAATATTCAAAACTTTCATGACCTCTGGCAATATATATATATATAATTGACCTCTGGCAATTAAGAGCACAATATAAATATTCAGTAAAAAAAATTGCATTTGTGTTTTGATTTTTTTGCAGGGTGCGCAGAAACATAGAATTGAATCTGTCTTTATATACTGATCTAATTCCATTGAGCAACTCTGCATCAATCTTTACTACTTAGATAATGTTTGATGTTTTCAATTAGCTTTTTCTATTGTTTGCAACACTTACCTATGCAAAGCTGATTTTTTCCCTCTTTTCCAAAAGGTAATCTCATTAGTTTACTTATCCATTATTTTGCATTATTGTCACTTGTGTAGATAGCTTTCATTCCTCTGATATGCTGGATTTGTTTACTGCAACATTTTAAAAAGGTTGTCATTTCACCTGATTTCACAAGAGGTGTAATTATTCTTAACAATAAACTCCTTGTGGTGAAACATGTTTGTTCTACATTTGAAGATCAAAGAGCTAAACAACAGGTTTTTGATGTTATTTTTAGATATACATGATTGTAGAAAATAGGAAAAATGAAATAATCAGAAGTTGTTTTCAACTGAATGATCTATTCACATGCAGTGCATACATAATGGTTTAGAAGAAGCCATTGCTGTTTTATTGGTTGATTTGACCAATTCATGGACCAATAAATAAAGGCCCGAACCAATGGAAATATGATTCAGTAGGTGGGATGGAATAAGAAAAAGGTATTTTGTGTTGAATGCTGAGATTGATACAATGAGGTGTGACTCAAATTCCAGCTTATTGAGTTAC
Organism: Sceloporus undulatus; assembly: GCF_019175285.1. NCBI lineage: Eukaryota > Metazoa > Chordata > Lepidosauria > Squamata > Phrynosomatidae > Sceloporus > Sceloporus undulatus. Next base: position 40,121,630 of record NC_056528.1, on the reverse strand, counting down.
TTTGTTCCAGCAGGACAAATCACACACATATCTGTTATCACTTGTTTCCATCACTACTCTGCTGTACTAAAAATAAAACAGAGAGGAAAGGAAGAGCTTCAACAGACTGGCATAAAGAGTTGGCGTGAGGGCAGAGTGGGGGCATGGTGACCGCATGCTGGCTGCCCTGACTGAATGTCAGCATTACTCAGCCCAAGCAACCACATAGCAAGCAGCATTACACCGGGTCTTTGGCACAGCATTTATATGCACTGTACTGAACAAGCGGAGAAAAGCCTCCGTGGTGGTGGCTAGGGCACCCTTTCCACAGCATAAGAAGGAGACACTTTTTGTGGCTTTTTTTTGTACTATGGAAAGGCCAGATCAGGGCTATGGTGTGCAGTTGCCACGGCCCTGGTGTAGCCAGGAAGGGGGCAGCGTCCCTATACTTCCTGATACTTTGGCCACCAAGTAAACATTCTTCATAATTTCCCACTGAGACCTTAAGACGTTTCTCTACATAGGAAAAGAGCTTTTGAAACAAATTTTCAGTACACAAGTTTTGAAGCAGAAAGTATTGAAGAAATGCAAATAAAATGTAAATCCAGACAGAGTAGCACTCAATATGTCTCAACAAATCAGTTATACAAATTGGGTTAATCAAGATTATGGGCTCATTCCCATCTAAAGATTTGAGGAATTGGATGATGCCTTTCTAGAACAGAAAGGAGGGGTGTAGTAGTGATGGGTGACTTTAACTATCCTGATATTTGCTGGAAGTCAAATTCAGCCAAAACTTAATGGTCTAGCAAATTCCTCATTTGCCTGGCAGACAATTTCATTGTCCAAAAAGTGGAAGAGGCAACTAGGGGGTCAGCTATTTTAGATCTAATCTCTACCAACAGGAATGACCTGGTAAAAGGATCCTTAGATGGAAATTATCATGTTCTCCTGGAGTTTGTTATACAGTGGAAAGGAGAAGGCAGGCATAGTCAGATATGCATTCTAGATTTTGGGAATTTCTGAAAAATAATGTACACACAGGACAACATACATGTTTTAAAATGCAAATGTCTAAAATGTGTATGGACAGCAAACTATGCACAAGAGACATGTGCATGAAAAACACAGTTTGGACTTTATTTAAAACATATGTGAAATGTACACATTACAACGAGAGCCATCGTGGTGTAGTGGTTTGAATGTTGGACTACAATTCTGGAGACCAGGGTTCAATTCTCTTGGCCATGAAACCCATTGTGTGACCTTGGGCAAGTCACATGCTCTCAGCCTCAAGAGAAGGAAATAGCAAACCTCCTCTGAACAAATCTGGCCAAAAGACAAAACAAAAACCCTTGATAGGTTTACTTTAGGGTTGCCATAAGAAATGATTGAAGGCACACAACACACACAGTCACATACATTACATAAATAAAATGCATGAATAAAGACATGCACTAGGAAAAAATAGATTTTAAAATGTACACGAATATCCATGTGGAACTTCACCACATCCCAGCCGTATAATTTGATGAATAGAAAATGCAGGTGGGAATTTGAGAAACACTTAAATCAGGTACAGGTCTTACATTCTAGTAAAGCCTTAGGAATTACCTTTTGGAATCCCTCATCCTCAGTTTCAGATTTGTGAAATTGGAATAGGTGTGGCCAGTTCTGAGGATTATCTAGTTACACGCTGCATATGCTACCCTTCACTAAAGGAAAGATAATTCATCTTGAGCAACATTTTCAACAGGAACTTCATAACATATTATTATTCCCACAGGAATGTCACCTGAGATCCTTTTTCTTGAAATACAGTGGTGCCTCGGGTTACGAAAGTAATTCGTTCTGCGGCCGCTTTCGTAACCCGAAAAGCCTTCGTAAGCCGAATTGCCATAGGCGCTAATGGGGAAAAGCCGCGTTTCGTGCGAAAAAGCGCCGAAAAGCACCAAAAATTTTCTTCGTAACCCGAAAAAACATTCGTAACCCGGAACAATGATTTCTAATGGGATTTTTTCGTATCCCGAAAATTTCGTAACCTGGGTATTTCGTATCCCGAGGTACCACTGTAATACATTCTCCGCATTACAGTTCTTTGTGGGTTTTATGGGCTATGAGGCCATGTTCTAGAAGAGTTTATTCCTGAGATTTTGCAAGCAGCTGTGGCTGGTATCTTCAGAGAATGCTGACATGGAAGAGAGTGCTGGCAAAATGTCAGGAATAAACTCTTCTAGAACATAGTCTCATAGCCCGAAAAACTGATAAAAACTATGGATGTGAAAGCCTTTGACTTCATATTCTCAGTATTGTTTTCTTTGTTTATGCACAAAATTATCTATAAAATGCTATTGGGGGTTAGGATATCCTTATTTATATGAAGAACTATATTTACGCTTCTTTAATGACAGAGCACCTCTCGTGAAAGGAAAAGCCATCAGGAATAAATGAAAACTCCTCTTGTTCTAGCTGATATAAAAATTGCACACCAAGTGTCATTGGTGGGTCGCATAACAAAGGGAAGCTATTGTGGCTTTCATGAAAGGGGAATGAGAAGCAAAATACATTATTTAAAGTAATTGTTTGATTTAACCGAGTAAATATCTATGATAAAATAAGTCTAGGCAGCTTTCCATTATTCCATTAACCCATAATAAGGCATAAGAATGTTGAATAATTAATTTTACAGGCATTTCAGAGAGATGATGCTATGAAAGAACATACAAGTTGAAAGCTTCCTGTTTCATACAATTGCTGCTGTTATTTAAGAGGAATGTTGTCGTAGAAAATAAAATCTGTGGTCTTGGGTCTGAATGCTTAAAAATCTACATTCAGAAGAAGCCATGTATTACTGAATTTAATTTGTCCCACAATATCATCTGGTTAACTGGGTGCTGCAGGCTCTTGTCGTTCCAAACAACTACTCTTCAGACAACTTCATCTTCTTTCTTTCTTTCTTTCTTTCTTTCTCCCCCTCCCTCCATCTGTCACCATTCAGTCCCCTAGGTGTGATACAGACCGCCCCAAAAGTGCGGCCTGCTGGTGCCTATTTTTCCGCTAGAGGGAAGCCTCAGCCGCCAAATGGAGCGACTTCCCACCAGTGGAAAAATAACCTGCAAAAAGCAGGTTCTTTTTCTGCCACAGTGGTGGTGTAATGAGTGTGCCACTGGCACACTAGTTACGTAAGTGCTGTGCAGCGCCATGCAGATGCTGTGCGGCACTTAAGTAACAATGGCGGTGCCCATGTAAACAGGGCACCGCCATTGTTACATCCTTGTCATATGCGAGGGTTGTGGGGCGTGTGGTCACTCCACCCCCAGGCCACCCTCGCATGTGACAAGGGCCAGTTACAAACCGGCATTTGGGACGTCCGGAGGACATCCCATTTTAAAAAAGGGGCGTCTCTTCTAGACGCCCCTGGGCCTAATATGGACTCCGTCTGTACAAGATGGCGCCGGCCCTTCTACATGGCCGGCGCCATCTTTGCATACCCCTGGCGCCTCGCTACGTCACAAACGCGACTCTAAAAGAAGCTCCATTTTGGAGCTTCTTTTTCAGTCTGCACGGGAGCCGCGCCGTGTGGAGGCTCCGGCTCCCCCGCGGAATAACTGGCGGCGGCAGAAGACCGCCGCAAAGTGGCGGTTTGTATCCCGCCAAGGGCACAACAAAGCAGGCCTTTGATAAGAACAGAAACTCTGCTTTCCACATCTAGCTTTCCTGTCTAGAAAGGCCACTATTGATCATACTCCCCAAAGCCCTTTCTCTGCTAAAACATCTGATAGTGATTGGTGCTCCAACTGTCTATCAGGGCAGAGGCAAAGAAATTGCCTTTTTGGATGTGGAGTAGGGGAGAGAGAATGGGTAAACAAGGGACTTATTTTCTCACATAAGTCAAAACAAGACAGTTATTCTGCATTTATCACATTTCCTTAAGGTTTGAGAACAGTTCTAGTTATATGTTGGAGTCAAGGCCAGCCCTACCATTAGGCAGATGTAGCAGCTGCCACAAGCAGGAACAGCCCCATGCCATGCCCTCTCCAGGCTCCTTAAACTGGCTTCCTCTCTATTCCCATTAGGCTAGCTGTCTGGCATCAAGTATAGTGAGGAATGCTGTTTCATCATCACGTTTGAAGCAAGATTCAACAACTTAATATGATTTGTATGCATGTGAATTGCCTAATGTTTGAAAAAAATATTCCTTCAAAATGCTTTCTAAACACAGCTTTTCAAAACAAGAAAAAGTATCATTACTAATTATGTAGAAAAAGTAAACCTTACCAGGTGTTCTTTTTGTCTTTTTGAAGAAAAGAACATGGATATGCCTTCATTACCTAACCCCTAATAGCATGTTACAGATAACACTATTAACTATAATGTACTTTATTCAAGCTCTGTTAAATCAATCAGTGCTTGAAATCAGTAAGATATAAGCATACATTAGATTCTTTGAAACTGAACTTAACAAGGATTCTCAGCTACTTAAATTAAAGTTGGTATTTGTGTGGTCACGGGGTGAAAAAATGTATCTGTGTATAAAGCAGAGATGGAGATAGTTGATTTATGAATAAAGTTTTATAAGAAAATATAATGTGCCACCTGCTATAATATGTCTCCTCCATCTCCAGGATTGTAGACTTAAGAGTATAAAACACTGTTCCTCATTCCAGCACCCTCCAGATGCCTTTAACTGACTCCCATAATATCTAGTTATTGGACTTATTTCTGGGTAAAATGATTTAGTATTCTTATACATCTAGAGGGCCTGATTTAGAGGCAGAAAGAGACCAAAATGAGTATCCAGTCCAACTTCTTTCCATGCAGGAACACACAATCAAAGCACCCCCAACAGACAGCCATCCAGTCTCTGTTTAAAGACCTCCAAAGAAGGAACCTCCACCACATTTTAAGGGAGCATGTTCACTTGTTGGGCAGCTCTTATCATCAGGATGTTCTTCCTAACATTTAGGTGGAATCTTTTTTCCTGTAGCTTGGATCCATTGTTCCATGTCCTAGTCTCTTGAGGAGCAGAAAACAAGCTTGCTCCATCTTCAATATGACACTCCTTCAAATATTTTAACAGGGCTATCATATCACCTTTTAACCTTCTCTTCTCCGGGCTAAACATCTTCAGCCCCCTAAGCTTCTTCTCATAGGGCATGGCTTTCAGAACTTTCACCATTTTAGTTGTCCTCCTCTGGACCTGTTTCAGCATGTCAGCATCCTTTTTAAATTGTGGTGCCCAGAACTGGACACAAGCTGAGGTTTGACCAAAACAGAATAGAGCGGTACTATTACTTCTCTCAAGCTAGACAGTACATGTCTATTGATGTAGCCTAGAATTGCATTGGCTTTCTTAGCTGCTGCATTAGGTGGCTAATGGGCTACATTGGTTTTAGTTTATTCTTTAGCTCTAATCAAGAAAATAAGCAAAATGTCCACAGGTCTAATTTGCTCTCTTTTTAATGTTTTCTTAAATGAAGCTATCCTCATGCAATGGAGGAGGGGAAGAGGGAAAGTCATTCAAAGTAAAATATTTGTCAGGATCTCTTCTGAGTTGTTCTATTTCTCTAACACTTGCAAAACAAAGATGACATTTCAGTGCCTTTGAAAAAGAGGTTTTCTTCCCAGGTACTCATATTTCCCCCCATATCATATTTTTAGAAAAGCAAGCATCCAGCAAATTAAGCAATCATTTTATATGAGACATTACATATCAGATACAATTTGGGAGTTTCAGAGGCGGATGAGCTTCAATTTGGTCCAACAGCTGGATTGTGTTATTTCAATAGCTTTCCCTCAGTGGCAGACACATTGTCTAATAAATGCCTTCTGTCATTTTGATTGGTTTAGTTGTTTATTGGACAAAGGAAGTCTACTGTGTTGTGCTGTACATGAATCTGTACATGAATCTTCAAGATGGCTCAGCAACACTGAAACTGAATCATGTGCCTTTAAAGTCCTGAGGAGCAGATGGCCCCTCAGTCATCATACACCTAACAAGACAATATGTTTCCTGAGACAATGTAGTCCAAAAGCAGCTATTTTTCTCTTAGATCTTGCAGGAGAAATTAGAGTGTGGAATAAAGAAGACAAAGAATAGACAAGTAATTCCCAGCTTGCATGTGTCTCTATCATAACGATCCAGAAGAATATTGATGGATATTTGAGTGATTCTAAAACTTCTTTTTTTCTAACAATACAATAAGGGGGCCTGAAAAAAATGTTTTGGAAGATAGAGTGATAGTAGATGGTGTTTTATCTTCTGAAAGCATTTTGACTTAATTGATTCTTCTTTAAAAATAGATTTTAAAAATTATAGTTTATGTTTTGTTTTGGTTTTAATTTGTCGATATACATATATTGTGTTTGTGTGATTCTGTTGTTTATATTGTGAACTATTTGGAAAAGTGATTTTTTTTAAAAAGGCATCAGTTGGTTGATAGTTCACATTTCTACCCAAATAATAATGATAAAATCAAATAAAATGCAATTAAAATACAAAATGGATTAAAAACTGAAAGAATCATAGGATCATAGAGTTGGAGGAGACCGCAAGGGCCATCCAGCCCAACCCTTTTTTGCCATGCAAGAACTCTCAATCAAAGCATCCCCAACAGATGGCCATCCAGCCTCTGTTTAAAGACCTCCAAGGTAGGAGACTCTGCCACACTCCGAGAAAGTTTGTTCCACTGTCGAATGGCACTTACTCTCAGGCATTTCCTCCTAATGTTGAGGTGGAATCTCTTTTCCTGGAGTTTGCATCCATTGCTCTGGGTCCTAGTCTCTGGAGCAGCAGAAAACAAGCTTCCTCCCTCCTCAATATGACATCCCTTCAAATATTAAAACAGGGCTATCATATCACCACTTAACCTTCTTTTCTCCAGGCTAAACATCCCCAGCTCCCTAAGTCGTTCCTCATAGGGCATGGTTTCCAGACCCTTCACCATTTTAGTCACTCTCCTTTGGACACGCTCCAGTTTCTCAACATCCTTTTTAAATTGTGGTGCCCAGAACTGGACACAATATTCCAGGTGGGGCCTGACCAAAAG